>NC_087212.1:61431585-61731585 GCF_015104395.2 Macrobrachium nipponense | reverse complement strand
GAGATTTTCCTTGTGCAAGGGAGAACTGCGGGACCCGGGAAGGAGCTGATCTACAGGTGACTTCTCAATGGATTTCTTGATAGGAGCATTATCATCTTTCCTATGAACTTGTGCAGAACGATCAGGAGACGACGAAACCACTTGAGTATTTTTTTGGAGGAGACCTGTCTAGAAGGGCATACCAAAACCTGGAAGAGGACTGGATGTCATGCTTCAATGTCAGAAACACAGCCGGAAGATGACAGAGAGGGTGAATCTACGATGGTCCTATGATTTCTCTTGCAAGAAGAAAGTCCTTAATCCTCTAATGTCTGACAGGAGAGGGCCAGGCAGACAGAGATGACACTGAGAGGGTGATTCTATGATGGTCCTACAATTCCTCTTGCAAGAAAAGACAAAGTCCTTAATCCTCTAATGTCTGACAGGAGAGGGCCAAGCAGACAAAGATGACAAAAAAGACGACGAAGACAGAGGCCAGCGATGTTTCCTCTTCACAACATGTCCTTACCTTTCTCGGAAAACATCATCAGCTCTTGTCTACTACTGCTTTAGTGAGAGAGTTTAGGAGTCTCACATTTCTGCAGTCCACTTTGTCACAGACTATTGACAAACACATTAGTTTTCACTTTTTCATGGGGGAAAATTATAACTTTTTTTTCTTTTTGCTCTGTAGAGCAATAATGTATTCACCTAATTATATAGAGGCAGTCCCCGGTTAATTGGGGCAGGGGGTTCCGTTCTCAGCAGGCTGCTTATGAGCAAAAACTGCCATTAACCAAAACTTGGCAATTTATGGCACCTATGTGCCAAGTTTCGGTTAATGTCGCTGATAACCGGTTAATGGCGTCTTTGTTAGGTATGTTGTGGTCCCATAACTCTTTATTATGGGCACCGATGACCGAAACTTGGCCCTTGTGGCGCCAAAAACCGCCGATTGTATGTCACTAGACAAGCCCCATAAAACCGGATTGCCATTAACTGAGTCTGCTGATTATCGGGGACTGCATGCACTGTATTTTTTTTTTATTTAAAATATACTAATTACTGTATATTTTCTATATTTTCATTAAGAGAGAGAGAGAGAGAGAACTGTGGTTTTCACATCCAAGTGAAATAATGTTTCATTGATATACACTCTTTGGGTGTTATGGTCTTCTGTGACCTGAAATAACTTGGGCGAGACCAGATTTCCCAATAATTATTATTACAATGATCGGAAGTCTCACGGAGTGCTTATGTTCCCTGAAATTTCTGTCTTTCTCAGTGTTTTGGTTTTCTGTGATATCCAAACACTGGTGAGATGGGCATTCCTGATACAGGCGGCCCTCGGTTAGCGGCAGGGGTTCCGTTCCTGGCCACCGACGCCAAGCGATTTTCGACGCTGAGCGATTTTAAAGCCTACGGCCGCCGCACACTTTCTTTCGAAACTCTAGACCAGTCAAAGGCGCCGTAATCCCACAACGCCGCAATAAGTAAAATTATATTTATGCAGTATAGTACTATAGAATTTACTGTACAGTACATGTGGGTGTCTAGAGTATGTAAAGATATAATAAAGTTTATACAGTGTACAGGTAGCTGTAGTGTTCAGGTTACGATCATTAGTCTTACGATAGTTCGATTTTATGAGAGATCAAATTACAGTGGCCTAACTTTATCCATCTTCTAGTTACATAAGTTCAATAACAGCAAAAGAGAATTATGAAAGTATGGTTTTAACGTTATACTCGTGGTGTGAACGTGTACAGCCATGAACAACCGAACGAGAAACAACTTTTTTTTTTTTTTTTTTCTAAGTACAACCGAACTGGATAACATCTGTTTGGCTTGTATTTCGATCATCTTACTACAGTGCAACATTACCGTATTTGTTATAAATGGCGTTATGTATAGAATAGAACTGAGATATCTTAATGTAATAACTTTATTCGCCATAGATCAGAGATCAATCGGGAAATATACCGTTAAATTTAAACCTAGTTATAACTGAAGCTGAGAAAACTGTTCAAGCTGCTAATGACTATTATCGTACATCGGCAACATGGATAAAACTGCAGTAAACGTCTGCCATCACACACAACTGTAGATAAAATTGGGATAAAATCATTTTAATCAAAACTACTGTACATGAAAGAACACATTTTACTGTTGGTTCACGCCGATATAAGATAAATAACGTAAAGTTTGTATTATGATGATACAAAGGATTACGTATTGCGAACGGAATCACGTAATTTTTTACGCAATAAACATGCCGCCAACGTAATCTGTTAACGAAAAAAATAGTAGTTCACATTCACAACGAGACATATTCAATAAATATTTCCACCTAAAAACACGCTGTATATGGAAAAATAACTTTGTCTCATATAAGTCAAGTATATAGATATTCGTTTATGCTAACTAGAAGCAAGAGCATTCGCTCAGAATTGCGTTATGGTGAAACAGACTCGTATTCATCAGCTGATTTCAAACCACAACATTGGCCGCTCCGCGGAATACGGGCTTAAGTTTGCCGTAGTATTTTAAAATACAATAATATGAGAATACATACAATATTCTTGGATACAGTGAAATAATGTATAACTTTTTAATGGATTTATGGAAAAGATGCATAATTAATAAAATAACACAATGCATTTTTCGGAACTGGCGGATAAGAACGAACATGAAAAACCATCCCCTGACAACGTGGAGCGTAGTTACAAAGGCTGCCTTAATTTGTATCTTATTTCTGTACAAAAATGAAAATACCTTTACGCAATATATTTTCATACACATTTTAAACATAAAAGCATAAACATTTGAAAAATCGACGCATCGATCGCTAAATTTGCACTCATTTTTTTTTTTTTTAACTATATTTTCGGAAGAGCGGCAGACGGCGGCATACATGAACGAACTTGAAAAAAACATCGTAGTCGATAACTTGAAGGGGAGTTTCAAAAGCTGCCTTTTTATCATATTTCTGCACAGAAATAAAAATACCCTATTCGTAATACATTTTCATACACATTTTAAACATAAGAGCATAAACATTTATAAAATCAACACATCGATCGCTAATTTGCACTTTTTTAAAATTATATTTTTGGAAGAGCGGCAGACAGCGGCATACAAGAACGAACTTGAAAAAAACATCGTTGTCGATAACTTGAAGGGGAGTTTCAAAAGCTGCCTTTTTATCATATTTCTGCACAGAAATAAAAATACCCTATTCGTAATACATTTTCATACACATTTTAAACATAAAAACATAAACAGTTATAAAATCGACACATCGATCGCTAATTTGCACTTTTTTTAAATCGATATTTTCGGAAGAGCGGCAGGCGGCGGCTTACAAGAAAGAACATGAAAAAACATCGTATTTGATAACGTGAAGGGCAGTTTCAAAAGCTGCCTTTGTATCATATTTCTGTACAGAAATAAAAATGCCTTTCACGTAATACATTTTCATACACATTTTAAACAAAAGCATGAACATTTATGAATCGACACATCCATAGCTAAATTTGCACTCATGTAACTCGATATTTTCGGCATAGAACAGCGTCAGAGGCATATATTTTACCCTAATACCTACATAATAACTCCATAAAATTTGTTAATATAATTTGCATAACCTTTATGGTCTGAACAGCATTTCTACATATGTATGAACTCGTTAGACAACGGCGCTAGCGGCGCTGTTAACTGAAATTTGTGCCGTAAAGATACCTTTAAAATGCCTTATTTTTTTAATGATTATTTTTGACAACCGCCGTAAAACCGATTCGCCGTTGAGTGACTCGCCGTTGAGTGACTCGCCGTTGAGTGATTGCGCCGTTAACCGCGGGCCGCCTGTAATTATTATTACAAGAATTGGGAGTGTACCGAATGACTGAATTCCTTGGAATTTCTGGCATTCTCAGATTGCTTTGGTTTTCTATGATTTCCATGATTATCAGTTTAGTCAGAGTTATTTTATTTGTATTTGCTGTATTGATGAAATGTGGTCGATGTTTAATGTATGGGAAACATGTTTGATGTTAGAAAATGTCTGATGTATTGTGTTGTGACAACATAGAAGACAAGATGCCTGCTGGGGAGGGTTGGGGGGGAAGGTAACAACAACAACAACAATAATAATAATAATAATAATAATAATAATAATAATAATAATAATAATATCCTTTATTTCAGCTCGGGCCCATTTACATGGAATATACAAAATATACAGACAGTAACATACACAATCTAGATACATGAGACAACATGATTAAAAAAAATGAATAATCATCATTTATCTACACAATAGCTGAGGTAGCATAAAAGATAGAAAGGATAATACTGGTAAAATGTTGTGAGTTTGTGTATAATTTTAAAACTTTACAAAAAGCTTTCGAACCCTCCCTAGGTTCATCTTCAGTCCAAATGGACAATTACGCACACCGTGTACTAAGATGAATAAAAAAAAAAAAAAAGTCGCTTAAGATTGTTGACACCGGTCGTGAGCTCTTTTAAGGACCAGGTGATGAAGAAAGAGGGCAGTTAACTCCAACTAGGTGATTTCCTCTCCCCTATCAATCCTGCCCTCTTTTTTTTTTTATCAACTGGTCCTTAAACGAGCCAACAACCGGTGTCAACAATCTTCAGTGACTTTTTTTTTTTTTGTAAAATTCACCTCAGTACATGATGTGTCTAATTGTTCATTTGGAATGAAGATGAACCCAGGGAAGGGTTTGAAAGCTTTTTGTAAAGAGTTTTAAAATTATACACAAACTCGCAACATTTTTTATTATTGTGGACCTCTTAGAACATTATATATAATCTCAAAATATAGAGTTTTTCCCAACTAATACTGGTAATAACAGTAATGATATTGGTGAGAAAAAAAAAGTATTGAGTTATAACAGTTAGGGCACAGATTGTATAACTTAAATTTCAATTATAGACCTTAGGTGGTTACAGTAGTCAGGTCCAGAGGGCTAAATACAAAAATTGAATTTAGAAAAAACTTGTAACTTGATAGTATTCACAGTAAAAATGAAAAGTAAAATATCAGCAATAAATATAATAATAGTGATAGAATCTGCAGATGACATCTTGCCAATACAGAGATTAAGTCCTTTAGGGGACAAAGCCCTCATTTTCCCATCTTTCCCACAATTTAGATGATCTTGCTTCACTCCTTAGGATGCATTGTACAAGCGAGTTGCTGCTGTTTTTCACGCGGGTTAACAGACTGGACATTGTTCGCCTTACAATGATTTTTAAATTGTCCAGGTGGTTTTCTATGAACATCTATGTGGCGGAGTGGTAGCGAGGAGTGTTTGTGAGGCGTCTCGAAATGTCATTGTGCACAGCAGTTATACGTCTCATGGTCTCTCGGGTTGAGTTCGTCCAGAGGAAACACCCATAAATACTGTAGCAGTACAAGCAGAAGAGCAGCTGTTTCACATTTTGGTGACAGAAGGCAAACCTCTTGCAATCATGTTGCCAGTTGCACATAGTTTACAACGCCTCTGTTCAATATCTGCTGTATCTTTTAGGTCGTTGGTGATAATGTGACCCAAATATGGAAATTTGTGCACAAATTCCAGCGGATGGTTTCCGAGGAAAATTTGTGGTTCTGCAGTATGCTTAAGCAATCTCAGGAGCAGTGACATGCACTGGGTCTTGGTTTAGTTGTATAGTACATAAAATTCCTCTGCATATTGGTGGCAAGTGTTGATGAGTCTGGAGACCTTGCACTGATGGGGAAATCAGAACCATGTTGTCGGCATAACAGAGGTAGTTGTTTCATTGACAGTGCATCTGATTGGGAGTGAGTTCAGTTTGACATTCAAGGCATCTGTGTACATATTAAACAAGCCTGTTCAGGGAGCCGAAGGTGTATGATAATACGTTACCCCATTTGACACAGAATTGCTGCGTGGAGAACCAGCAATGTAAAACGCCAATTAGATATAGGGGTGTGCCTCTTTTATGCATCTTCAGGGAGCGCTTCAGGTAGTTTACTCTGGGCAGTAGAGGACACAGAACTGGTGTTTGGTAGTGTAGGAGAGAGCTGTCTGTTTTATGGGAGCTTGTGGCTTGTAAGTCATGTTGTGGTGGTGTTCAAAGTCTTAAGCTGGAGTATACTGGCACTAAGGAAAGATTAGGGTGGGAAAATATTCAAATTCCACACACTCAGAAAAGACAGGCATTCCTGATAATTGGATCTAAAGGGCCGAACTCACAGGAAAACAGACATAAAATCCCTTTTATTCTTCTTCTTGGAGCTTCAGTCTCCAAGGAGAACAGTTAATTGGGAAGAAGTGATAGTTCTTTGCTGATGATTACCACTCATAATTATATGGTGGTGATCTGCTCAGCTCACTCAACTCGGCTTGGCCGGCCAGCTCTGCTCTACTGAATGAACTCTGCTCTTGATCAGTGCGGTTCCTTGCAAGTTTCACAGGGGTCATCTTTCTAATCTGACGTTGCCTTACCCCCCCTGTTCGAAGGCTTCCTGGCCTAAGAAAAAGAAGGTTGCTTCCCCGTCCCCTAAGAAGTCTTGATTCAAGACTTCTAATGGTCTGCGGAGGAAGCCGTTGGCTATCGCATCTGCTCACGTGCTCTTCAGGAACTGTGGCATTGTTCCTAATATCTAGTGTTCGGAAGCCCCAGGAGTTCGGGACCCAGGTTCATTCTCCTGTCTCTGGTTCCAAAGGCACTGTGTCAGGTATTCTTTCATGAGTCTCTCCAAGTGTACAACCTCCAAAGAGGGATTGTACACCCACAGCCATTGATGGATAGTCTCTCTGTTATTACAGTGGCGCAGGATGAGAGAAGGGACCGAACTGCTTTTGTGGCTCGGACCTACCTGTGAAAGCCAGGAATGGCCATCTATTCTTCAGGTGCCAAGGTCTATGTTGCTGTTCCCCAAGACAAGGTATCTGGAAGAGTTGCGAGGAGGTTCTCTGTGTAGTCCTTAGAGTGGTTAGATGAATAGTAAGATGTGACAAGTTCTCGTCAACCTTTGGCACATTTAACTCCATTCAACTTTCGCTCGTGTTCCCGCTAACGAAATATTTGTAGGAAAAGAATGGTTCATTTGGTAGAATGAGAACACTGCAAGTTCAAAGAAGAGAGGGGAAGAATTGTCTTTCTTCCTCTCATTTTTTTCCCCTCTACTGCCTGGGCTACACTGGAATGAGCAGGAAATAAGAGGAACGCGGGATATATTCCCCAGAGTTCGAATACAAGACACTGATCGTAGTTTAATCATAGGATCTCACCAAACATACGTTTAATCTATTCAGGGTGGATAGCAGTGAGAAGTTTGAACTCCACCTCTCCAGTTCTCTCTTTTTGGGAACAACCACTTCAGCATGAACTAGTTGTCGTATGTGTCCTGTTATCACCGTAAAAGCCTCCCTTTGGGACATCTTCACCTTTGCTCTCTTCATTAGAGAATGGAGGAGGCCTACTTTCAGACCTTATTCTTTGTGTCTCGAATGAAGAAGAATAGGCTGGTGCTAGATTAACAGGAACCTATGAATGTACAAGTATGTATATTCTTGCGACATGCGTCTTTTAACAGTTGCACCTTCCGAGTAATAGGCGCATTCCTGTAAATTAGTTCTTCTGGTATGTGACTGAGATAAATATTACCTTCTCTTAATTAACCTGAAACTCAGGACAGCCTTTCGGGCCTCCCAAGAATTTCTGGTTTTGATTTTGTCATGACTAGTGGTATTTACCAACAGCACCACAGGGTTGGCATTTATTACTGAACCTAGGGGGTTTCTTTCCCTCTCCTTTCGGTTAACATGCAGGTGCTCGAGTGTATCTGTATTGCTGTACTGGACTCGATAGTTCTTTAAGCCGAATGCATTCCAGCATGGAATCCATTACACATTTGCCATTGCAAGAATTTTCAGACCAAGATTTCTCATTAGACTCGTTATCATCTCTGTTTACCCCACAGTGTATCAAAAGTCTGTGGTCTTCTACTCCTCCATACTTGACCCATCTTCTAATTTACATTTTTCTAAATCATAAGGTTTTCAATTATTCTTTGTTCACCCCGAATTGAAAACTAATAACGGAAGACTTTACAGCAAAAGCATTCTGTAAAATGCAAAAGTATACATGTTAAAATAATTGTAGTTCAACTTATGAATTTTATCGATAAGTAAGACTACAAAATACATTTCATCATTGATCTTGGAGAGTGTTGTACTTTATGTTACTAATGCTGTCAACAGTTTCCAGTAGTATTTTGTAATCAAAATGTCTATAAATAGAATAAGTAGAGGGCTGTCATTGGCTAACTGATCACCATGGCAACCAGCCAGCCAGTGAGGTTTTAGCTGTAGTATTCTGCCTGTAAGTGCCTGTGTTTTTGTACATGAACTTCCCTGACAGATATATACTTAGCTATAGTCTCCGACGTTCCCGACAGAATTTCAAATCTCGCGGCACACGCGACAGGTAGGTCAGGAGGTCTACCTTACCCGCCGCTGGGTGGCGGATGTACGAACCACTCCCGTTTGCTTGTCAGATTTTTCTCTGTCGCGGGAACGATAACAACTGTTGTCGGTTCCTCTCGATAGTTTTTCGATTCTCGCTTGCCTGGAGTTAATTTGGACTTCTTTTGGTGACGTATTCGCTTTGTTTGGCTTGGCATACGCTGATTGTGGACCGGTTTGATTTTGATTTTGATTTTCTTTAACGATGTCTGACCTAGATTTAGTAGTTAAAACTTCGGTTTTGTTTAGGGTTTGCGTGAATGAAGGATGTAAGGTGAGGTTGCCGAAAGCTTCGGTAGACCCTCACACGGTTTGCATGAAATGCAGGGGGAATGAATGTTATTTTGCTAACCCTTGTAGTGAATGTAAGGGATTGAATGAAGAAGAATATAAGGCTCTCTCTTCTTATGTTAGGAAGTTGGAACGTGATAGAGTGCGTAAGGCTTCCTCTAGAAGTTCTAGTAGATCTAGAATGAGTGAGTTGGATGTGGATCCTAATACTAATGTAGAATTAGAACCTTCTTCCCAAGTTGCAGCCCCTGCTCCCCGCACCGAAGCCGAAGATTCGCCTTCGGAGGCGGCAGCTCTGAGAGCCACAATTCTTTCTATGGATCAGAAGATTCGTCAGTTGGAAGGTAAGGAGAATGTTAGTGATCAGTGCAGTGTCCCCAGTGTTGTGGAGGGTGCGTCTGACCGGCTCCTTAGTGCCTCTAGGCCTAGACCTCTTCCAGACTCCCAGTTCCAGTGGAGTAGGAAAGTCGAAAGCCGCAAGAGGGCTAGGGAGAACCCCCACCGGTCAGGCGTCCCCTCGGCAGATCCTGAAGTACGCTCCCAGGCTGCCTCGGATCGCTACAAGAAGGAGCTCCTACGCCATTGCTTCTCCTCTTCGTCTTCTCCCTCTCCGAAGAGAGGTTGGAACTCCCTGGATGCGTCGCGCCCGTTGAAGAGGGCTTGGAAGGCTCCCTGCAGTCCTTTGGCTTCTAGTCCGGAGGTTTTCCCGGAAGAATTGTCGGTGGAGGCGAAGAAACCCAAGAAATCCTGTGATCGTTCTTCTTCTCGCGCTCCTTGCTCTGCGCCTGCGTCCGAGGAAGAACAACAAGATTCTCCTACGAGAGTACTCGCGGGACTTCAAGCTCAGATCACAGCGCTAGCAGATTCTCTAGCAGTTAGATCATGTAGGAAGAAGGACGTTTCTCTTCCGATCAAGAGATCTAGGCGCCGCTCTTCAGAGGATCGTTCTCCTCTTTTTAGGCGTTCTCCTTCATATGGGGAGGTTTCGTATGAAGGTAGGGGCTCACGTGAGCGCCCTCACTCTCCTAGCTCTCTTTCGACTTCAAGGCGCCAAACATCGGTAGGACGCTCTATGGAGAAAGAAGTTTTTTCTCCAGATTGGATTCCCGCTTCCGGTAAGCGCACTGCACCTGCTCATCACGCTATTTCTTCAACTCCCTCGCGTGGGACTTCTCCTCAGCAGCCTCAAGATCCTAGAAGGCGCCCTTATACAAGTAGGCGTTCTTCTTCCAGATGTCGCTCTCCTCGAGTGTCGGATCGTGACTTCTCTCCTTACAGGCGTCAAGAGTCTGGTAGGAGTCGTGTGCATGATAGACGGCCTGCTGTTAGCCGCTCCCCGCAAGGTAGGCACCAAGAGCCTACTGCACATCGATCTCCTAGTAGGCGCTCGTCTCTTTTAAGACGTCATACTCCTGATTATTCTCCTCGGGGCAGACAACAAGAGTCTTTCAAGCGCCCTTCTCCGTGTAGGCGCTCTCCCGCTTCTAGGCGCACTACTTCTGACCGTTCGTCTCTTGGTAGGCACCAGGAATCTCGGAAGCGCCCTTCGCCAGGTAGGCACTCGTTAGCTTTGAAGCGCCCTTCTCCTGAATGTTACCCTCTTGTTAGAAGTCAAGAGTCTCGCAAGCAGCCTTCTCCTAGTAGGCGCATTTCGCCTGCCAGTCGAACTTCTGTTGATCGTACTCAACTGGACAGGTATGGAGAGCCGTTCAAGCGCTCGGCTCCCGATAGGCGTTCTTCTCCTGGCAGCCGCTCGCCTCAGGATAGACGCAAAGAGTCTAGCAGGCGCTCGCCTCCTCGTAAGCGCCCTGTGGATGTTTCCAAGGATTCTCGGAGTAGGAGCCCTACCTTTCCTTCTGCTGAGGTTCCGTCCACCTCGAAGAGGGAGTCTCATCGTAGACAACCCAGATCTTCTCATCGTTCTCCAGTGGATATGAACTCTTCTAAGAGAGGGCGTTCTCCAACCTCTCGCTCAACTCCTACTAGGATCCCTTCGTCACCTAAGGATCTTACGCGCTCGCCTCGACAAGACGTCCTAGAAGGTTCGGATGAGGAACCGAACACTTCTGCTGCTGTGTCTTCTTACAAGAAGCTTACAGAGCTACTTTTGCAAGTTTTTGTGGATTCCCTTACTCCTACGGCTCCTCCTTCTCCTCACTCACTTTTTTCAACGGTGAAGACAGCGAAGAGTTGTTCTTGTGTGAGGATGAAGCCAACTCTTTCAATGAAGAAGGCACTGAGGAGTTTTGGTTCCTGGATGGCTTCCAAAGAAGAAGCGGGGAAAACGATGTTAGCTTTTCCTCCTTCGAAGTTATTAGGACGCGCTGGTTTCTGGTACGAAACAGGAGAGTCCTTAGGATTGGGTCTACCGTCTTTGGCTGATTCGGATTGTTCGGCGCTGGTAGATTCGACAAGGAGAGCTGCCCTTAACTCTGCTAAGACGACTTGGGCAATGAATGAACTGGATCACATGCTAAAAGGCATGTTTAGAGTGCTGGAAGTATTTAACTTCCTTGATTGGTCGTTGGGGGTCCTAGCCAAGAAAATTGAAGTGCCAGAGTCATTTTCGCCAGAAGATCTCATGTGTGTTTTGTCTTGTATGGACAAGTCGGTAAGAGACGGAGTGAGTGAAATCGCCTCCCTGTATGGGGCCGGGATGGTGAAGAAGAGGTCTGTTTATTGTTCCTTCTTAACGAAGTCTGTCTCCCATGCCCAGAGGTCTTCTTTGCTGTTTGCTCCCCTGTCTGCTCAGTTGTTCCCTAAACATCTAGTGCAGGACATTTCGAGATCGCTTTCGGCTAAAGCCACCCAGGACCTTTTGGCACAGTCGGCAAGAAAACCTCGCCCTTCCTTCCCTACCAAGGCTAAGAAGGAAAAGTCAAGTGTTCGAGAACCCTTTCGAGGGGCGTCTTCCTCAAGAACCTCTACGTTTAGAGGTCGTAGACCTTCAAGAAGGGGTAAGACTTTCGCCAAGTCTGTTAAAGCCCCCAAATAACTTGCAAGTCCTTCAAACAACGGTGGGCGCCAGACTCTTAGAGTTTGCAGAAGTCTGGGCCCAAAAAGGGGCGGATCCTTGGACCCTTTCTATTTTGAGGAGAGGTAACCTCATCCCTTTCGTCGAAAGACCTCCCTTGACGACCATCCCAAGGGAACTGACGGCCAGGTACAGAGACCCCATCATAAATCAAGCTCTCCATCTAGCAGTAGATCAGATGCTGGAGAAGGGGGCTGTCGAACTAGTGACAGACCATCGTTCATCGGGCTTCTACAACCGCCTTTTCCTAGTTCCGAAGTCCTCAGGGGGATGGAGACCGGTGTTGGACGTAAGCGCCCTGAACTTCTTCGTAGAAAAGAAGAAGTTCACGATGGAAACGCCTTCATCAGTGCTGGCAGCACTTCGTCCAGGGGACTGGATGGTTTCCTTGGATTTACAGGACGCTTACTTCCACGTACTGATCCATCCTTCCTCGAGGGAAGTTTCTCAGATTCATGATGGGGGGGAAAATTTTTCAGTTCAGGGCTCTGTGTTTCGGCCTCTCGACGGCCCCTCAAGTGTTCACGGGGATTTTGAGGAACGTGGCTCAATGGCTTCATTTGAAAGGGGTGAGGATATCCATGTACCTCGACGATTGGCTAATAAGGGCCAATTCAGAAGATCGTTGTTTGAAGGACTTACAAGTAACTCTAGAATTGACGAAGGCGTTGGGATTCTCGTCAATTTCAAGAAGTCGTCACTAATTCCCGAGCAAGAGTGTGTGTATCTCGGGATACAGATGAACTCTCTGAGTTTTCGGGCTTTTCCCTCTCAGGAAAGGATAGCCCTAGGATTCGAGAGAGTAACAACCTTCTTAGGGAAAGAAGTATGCACAGTGAGGGAGTGGATAAGTCTGCTGGGGACGCTCTCCTCGCTGGAGCAATTCGTTTCCCTAGGAAGGTTGCACCTGAGACCGCTCCAATTCTTTCTCATCGGAATTGGAGTCGTCGTTCTCAGGATTTGACGTTCTCCCTGTCGTTATCCCAGGACGTCAAGAAACATCTCTTATGGTGGACAAGATCCCAACCTCTTTGCGAAGGGACTGTCTCTTCAATCCCAGACCCCCAACCTGGTGTTGTTCTCCGACGCGTCGGACACGGGGTGGGGGGCAACTCTGGGAACCAGCGAAGTGTCAGGTACCTGGGTGGGGGACCAGGTAGCCTGGCACATCAACAGAAAGGAGTTGATGGCTGTGTGGTTGGCTCTGAAGGCTTTCGAGCCCAAAGTCAGAAGATCGGTAGTGCAAGTCAACGCAGACAACACTACAGCTCTGGCATATATCAGGAAACAGGGGGGGACGCATTCCTTCTCCCTGTACGAGACAGCAAGAGACCTTCTTCTGTGGGCAGAAGAAAGGGGTATCAAGCTTCTCACCAGGTTCGTGCAGGGAGAAAGGAATGTAAGAGCAGATCTCCTCAGCAGGAAAGATCAGGTCCTTCCCACAGAGTGGACCCTTCATCTGGATGTATGCCAGAGCCTGTGGAAGTTATGGGGCAGGCCACACATAGACCTGTTTGCCACGTCAAAGAACAAGAGGGATGGATCCTTACTGCTCTCCGATATCGGATCCAGAGGCATTAGCAATAGATGCTCTTCTTCTAGACTGGAGCGGACTCGACGTCTACGCGTTTCCCCCCTTCAAGATCCTGAGGCTAACCATCAAGAAGTTCGTAGAGTCCGATTCAACGAGAATGACCTTAATCGCTCCCTTTTGGCCGGCCCAAGAATGGTTCACAGAGGTACTGGAATGGTTGGTGGACCTTCCAAGATCGCTCCCGCTAAGGAGCGATCTACTCAGACAACCCCACTTCGACAGGTACCACAAAAATCTCCTCGCTCTCAGTCTGACTGGCTTCAGACTGTCCAAAGTTTGGTCAGAGCGAAAGGCTTTTCAGCAACAGCTGCTAAAGCAATCGCAAGAGCGAGGAGACCTTCCACCTTGCGTGTATACCAGTCAAAGTGGGATGTCTTCAGACGTTGGTGCAAGAGGAAGAACATTTCCTCTTCCAGTACCTCTGTGACCCAAATTGCGGATTTCCTTATTTTCCTCAAAGAAGAATGTCATCTTGTTGTGTCAACTATTAAGGGATACCGCAGTATGTTGGCGGCGGTATTTCGGCATAGAGGCTTAAATATATCCGATGATAAGGACCTGCATGATCTTATTAGATCATTTGAAACCATTAAGCGTCCTCATGTGGTACCGAACTGGAATCTAGACGTAGTTCTACAATTCCTTGGATCGTCTAGATTCGAACCTCCTGGCTTAGCCTCTTTCAAGGATCTGACGAAGAAGGCTAGCTTCCTTTTGGCCCTAGCTACAGCTAAGAGAGTGAGCGAGCTCCAAGCTATTGAGGGCAATGTAGGGTTTAAGGAAGATTCCATGGTGTGTTCGTTTCTTCCAAGTTTCCTTGCAAAGAATGAAAACCCATCACGCCCTTGGCCCAGGAGCTTTGAAGTTCGTAGTTTATCTTTTCTAGTAGGGGAAGAGCCTGAAAGAACTCTTTGCCCTATGAGAATTATGAAGTATTTCCTTAAGAGGAAGGAACAACTTAAGGCTAATCAAGATGTGCTTTGGTGCTCCGTAAAGGACCCCACTCGGCCCATGTCGAAGAATGCTCTTTCCTTTTTTCTGAGAAGCCTTATTACAGAGGCACATGTTGCCTGTAAGGAAGAACATTTTAGACTACTGAAAGTGAAAGCTCACGAGGTGAGAGCCATTGCAACTTCGCTTGCATTCAGAAAAAATATGTCTATGCGGAACTTGATGGAGGCGACTTTTTGGAGATGCCAATCGGTTTTCGCAAACCACTACCTACGTGATGTAAAAATCACATATGATAAATGCTTCGCCTTGGGTCCTTTCGTATCGGCGGATTCGGTGCTGGGGCAGGGAGCTGAAACTTATCCTGTGTAAATTTTTTATATGTTACCCTATATTTTATATTGTGTTTTTTGGTTGTCTGAAAGAGGTTGCAGGAGGCACCTCTTTTTGTCGTAATATTAACCCTTTGTATTTTGGTTAGGTGGTCTGGTGGGTTTTGGCTCCTTGCAGAGGTAGTGGTAAGGATCTGTTAGGTAAGCGGACAAGGTCCCTCTAACAGGATCCGACTTGGATTCTACCACAATAGGGGATCACATATCCCAGTGGTAGATCCGAGAGTCTTTCAGCATCAGGTCACGTCCTAGCTGTAGCTCTCCAGGCAATGCAGGCAGACTCAGAGACAGTATCTATGAAGTCTTCATCCTGAAAAGGTGAGAACCAAGGTTTTTATATCCTACAACATTAGTTGTTTCCCGTCTTACCTGTATTATTTAGCTGTCTCTTACCCTCCACCAAGGGTGCCAATCAGCTAAGTATATATCTGTCAGGGAAGTTCATGTACAAAAATGATATTGTTAAACTACAATAAAGTTTTGTACATACTTACCTGGCAGATATATACGATTAATGGCCCACCCAGCCTCCCCTCAGGAGACTGGTGGAAGAGAAAAATCTGACAAGCAAACGGGAGTGGTTCGTACATCCGCCACCCAGCGGCGGGTAAGGTAGACGACCTGACCTACCTGTCGCGTGTGCCGCGAGATTTGAAATTCTGTCGGGAACGTCGGAGACTATAGCTAAGTATATATCTGCCAGGTAAGTATGTACAAAGCTTTATTGTAGTTTAACAATATCATTTTGACTACAATCTGTAGTTTTTAATAGTGTATGTGTTTTACTGATTTTATGAAGAATAGAATGAATTCCTTCCTTAAAGGAAAACGGTACACACTGAGTGGAGGAACAGTAAGCACGTATTTTAAATTGTGGACAAACATAAGTATTTTAATTAAATCAGCTGACCCTCATCTGTGTCTGTCTTATCCGATATCTGGATTAATGGGGTCCGGTTTAACGAGGGTTGACTGCTCTTAAAATAGCTTACATTGGGAGCAAAATTACAGAAGTTTTATACATACTTTTACAAGAAATATGCAATAACTGCTGTGGTCATAGAGGGGAAGTAGGTAGGACACCGTTAGTGTCAAACAGTAACAATCAGAGTGTTAGTTCAAACAGTAACAATCAATCAATCTTGTGTTTGCTGCTACTGTTTCTTGGTGGCCATTTCCAAATTTTTTCATCCTTATCATAAAACTTTCAGGCAATGTATGATGTGTTAATGATTTTAAGTTTAAGAGAAGCAGATGACTTTAGCAACATTGATTAGTGTCCTGTGCCCCACTGAAGTTCTTATGATCATGTCAGAATAGAGAAAACGTGAGCCTGTTGTTGAAGTAACTGCTCCTCTCTCTTCTCTCTCCCTTTCCCCCTTTTTTCTAACTCTCTCTCTCTCTCTCTCAAGTCTCTCTCTCTCTCTCTCCTCGTCTCTCTCTCCTCTCTCTCTCTCTCTCTCTCTCTCTCTCTCTCTCTCTTCTTGACTTTTGTCTCCTGTGCTGTGCTGTGGAATTATCTGTGTGCTGTTGATCAAATGTTTTGTTTACACTATTTAATTTATTTTCAATTTTTTTGTTTAGATTTTTTTAGAGTAAGTTTTTTTTAGTTTGCATTTATTTTTATCTTTTTCTTACACTTCATCATCCCAGCAGACTGGGTATTCGTTTGGGTTTGGCTTCGTGGAGTATCAGAAACCAGAAGATGCTGCTAAGGCAATTCTTCAGTTAAATAATCTTCCTGTGCAACATAAACGTATCAAGGTTTCTTACGCTCGGCCGCCAGGAGAAGACATAAAGGAGACAAATCTCTATATACAAAATATTCCCAGGTTAGAAATCAACTGTGAATTTTGTTGTGAAATGTTGTTTATAAGTTATTTGTAGAACATTTTTAGATATTTTTTGTCTGCTAGGCTCTTAATTTATGTGAATTGAAATATTAATTAATTACAAACCATTTCATTTACTCTAGCCATTTGTGCAGAATCACAATGAATGTACCGAAACAAAGTATAAAGTAACCTTTAGAAATTTCATGGTGGGTATTCATTAATTACTGGACTTATGGCTTTCCTGTTTAGCTCTTGTCAATCTCAGTTGTTCATGTGCAGAACAAACCTTTGGTCTGAACAATAGATTACTTTCCAAGCGCCAACTGGTAACTGGTTAAAACAACCAAAATTGTAAAGTAAGGAATCTATGAGATATGGCAATACCTGCACGTATGCGATGATAGCTGGTCAGAGACCGCGTATTGGACCTCGTGGCTCTTCAGTCGTTCCTTAACCGCCTTGGGAAGTAGACGCTTGGTGTGAATGTTTTAGTTTATTATGGCTTCCTTCGAGTCTTCACAGCCTTGTCAACTCATGTGCCCGGGCATTCAGGGTTTTCCGTGCTCAAGGTGTTTGCTGTTGTTGGCTAGGAATCCACATACGACTTGCAGTAGGTTCAAAGCAAATTTTTTAACTGTAACGAAGCCCTGCCTGAAATGTCGTTCCTGGCCTAAGTTGCAGTGAAGGGTGTTTTACAGGAAGAGGGAACATCGCAGACTTTCGACTCTTCTTCTTGGCAGGGGTTTTCTTCACCTCGTCTGGGCGTTTCGGCTGCTCCCTCTTCCTCGATCGCTCTTCCTGTGGCTAGTTAGTGTTCTCCTGTCATCTTCCTTTTCTTCCATTGATTCATTGATGAAAGTATCGAGAGAGAGGAGGCTGCCCCATCTAATGCTTTTGTTGCAGACTCGAAGTCATCCAAGATGATGGCAGTCTAGGTGTCGGTTGGGGTATGGGGTTCACCCTCCTTGGATGGACTGTTGTCACATTTCTTGGAGGCTCGTGTCCCCATCGCTCTCCTGCCTCCCCCTGGACTCCTCTACGTTGGGTCTCGCGTGCAACCGTCTTGTGGAGCCTCGCCTACAGTCCCTAGGTCACGCCTTATTGCTCTGCCAGTGAGCCATCGAATAGCTGGTGGTCAACGATGTTGTAATATCACTCCCAGTGCCCTCTCAGCCTGTGATGTCGGTTGAAGCAGCCGCTCATCCTCCTGTCTCTTAATGACGTCGTCGCTTCCCACTATGATGTCATTGTCCTCTCTGGCTGAGCCATCCGAGGCATTGTTTCAGTGGCCTTCAAGAAGAAGACGGATTGTAAACGTAAGGTCTCTGGTCCACCACCTACTTCTAAGAGACCTAGCAGGGAAGGAGATTTATCTCTTCCCTCTTCTTCTCCATCACAGTCTCTTCATTGTATCAGACGTTGGAGGATCAAGGACTTTTGTGTGTATACTAGAGGGAAAGGGAAAGTGAGACAATATGCCGAAACGAAACCTTGCAACTATGGCCCGTTTAGCAAATATTGCTAAAAAAGAGACATAGGGTCGAAGGTGCGACAGTGTTTTTGTTGATGTGGCAGCGCCGCCATTGCCACCACCATTGTTGGCTGATGTGTCCAGCGCTGTCCACCATCATCACCACCACCACCAGCGTGTAACACCACCACCACCAACAACAACAACACGAGGCGCTGTTTTGGGCTGCTGAGAGCCCCGCCCCCATTGCCTCAATGTCATTTGCTGGGCAATCATCTGAGGTTTTTTCACCTTCACAGTTACGCTCGCAGTTGATGAAAGTAATAAAGGACGATGAAAAGGGAGTATTTAATGACGAGTTCTTACTTGCTTGGTTTCAAACCAGGCAACAAAGAGTCAGGTAGTACTTGATGATACCCTTGCCTCGAGCGAAAAATACCCATTTTTAAGGGGGGTACTTGGTGCCTGAAAGCAAGAAGAAGAAAAAAAACAAAAAAACTAAGACCTATTAAAAAGAAGGAAAGGCATTCTGAACTAAGCGCTAGTGAGTATTTAACATTTGTTTTTATCATGGTTTTGCTCAAAGATCAGTTTTTCCACAAGTGCCCCCCAAAAAAATTGTTGACGTTTACGGCCGTTTTTCTCAGTTATCGTTTTTTGCGCTTCAAACGCTAACTTTTTTTTTTATTAATAGGCCAATTTTAAAGTTAAATATATCATTGGAAAGAAGAAAGAAAGGCAAATATTTTGTTGGGGCTAGATTTTCTCTTAGCTTGACAAGGAACTTGTGATAACCAAATAAAAAAAATTTTGGGGGTGAAATTCCCCCTCTCCCCCATACAAAAAAAATGAAAAATGGAAAAACTGTTGACAACGTTGTTTTTCTACAATGATATACTTTCTGTGTAAAAAGCCGCATTGCAATAGCTCTAAAAATGAAGGAAGAGTTCCATTGGAACATCATCTTATATATATGTATAACATATAATAATTTCATAAAAATCGGAGCATTATTTCTATATAAGCGGGTGCCCCCCTTAATTTTCTTGGGATTTTTTTGTCTGAGTCTGCGACTGTGGGCAGTTACTTATTAGACCGGTGCAATAATAATTACATCTCAGTGAGATGTAGGATGAGTGCACTGTAAGTAGTTGCACTGTAGGTAGTGTATGATAGGAAACCTGGTTTGTAGCTGTGTATGTAAAGAAATGTGAGGAGTGGTGCTGGCAGTCTGACATATCTGTTTTGCTCCTATATATAGTGCTCAACCAGTCATGCTTATGTGATTTTTGGGTACTATAATTTTAAATTCATGTATTCATAAATACAGTACCAGCTCACATAGAAGAGTACAGGCAGTCTTCGGTTATCGGTTGGGGTTCTGTTCTCAGTCGGGTGCTGAGAAGCAAAAACTGCCATTTAACCAAAACTCTGCGATTTATGGCAGCGATAACCAGTTCGTGGCCCTCTATTAGGTATGTTATGGTGCCATAACTCTTATTATAGGCACTTTATAGCGCCGGTAATCGGAACTTGGGGCGTTATGGCACCATAAATCGCCAGTACAAAAGAAAGGAGATGCTGCCATCTTTGGATGACCAAGCGTCTTCAGCTTCTTTTGCATTGTGATTCATCAGACTGCTCCATATGTTTCGTCACCTGGTTTTGATGTTTCCCATACCCCTTCAGTTTCTTCAAACTATTTATTATTGGAAACTCCAGGGGATTTTAGTCCCCAAAGTGCAGAGGATGGAAGGAATGTGGTCGGCATTAGGCCTATCAGGTGTACCAACCTTGGAAGGGTTGCTATCACACTGTGACATCACACTTCCCCCGGGCCGTCGATTATGAATGTTCCACATCACCCTGGCCTGAAATTTACGGGAACGAATGCTACGGCAACGGCAATGGCAACAACACCAATGATTCCGGCAATGCAGAACTTTGGAAACAGTTTTGCAGCACACACACGGATACCAGCAGTAGCTGCTCAGTCTCCCTTCAAGCATGGTGACATCACAGCCTGCTGCCTCTCTCACAACCTCGTTGCCTCCAGAGAGAAATACACTTTCAGACTCTATAGTACACACATTTATGAAGAAATTACAATCTTTAGAGGACAAAGTAGGTAAGAAAGATAAAGAAAAGACATGAATTGTCTTCTTCGTCTTCCTCTAGTTCGATGCCATCGTAAAACTCGATGACGTCACTGCGTTTACCAGTCAAGTGTTGGAGGATAAGGGACTTTGTGACTGATCCTCGTGCCAAGAGGAGAAGATTAAAATCTTATTCATCTTCGAGTCAGGACTGTCACATCCCTGTCAGCAACAAAGTGAAGAAGTCAGTGGCTAGAAAAGTTAACGATAATGATTGCTGTCATTGACATGACGAAAGCGTTGACGGCCACTGGAATGGCGGCCAAGGCGGAGATGCCAAAGGTGAGGACAAAACGGTTAGTAGATATTCCACTGCCGTTGGGGAAATCAACAGTTAGTGGGCATTAATCGACGAAGAACTGAGAACACATACCAGTTTCTCCTGTAAGACCTTTTAAAATAAGAAGGAAGGATGAAAAAGCTCCTATTAAAAGGTCAAATAATAAAGAGTTGGTAATCTCTCCTGATACGCCTTAACATTTTAAGACCAAGGTCAACTTCCCCAATGGCCAGGGGAAATGATAGCCCAATGACTTTGGACAATATTAATGCAAATAGATAGGAAGTTAGTTCAGCTTCACGAGAACCGTCATCTTGGAGGAATATACGGGTTTCTCGTTCTAGATCCGTAAGCATAGAAGCTGTCGGAGATCAAAGATGCCATGTCACAGGGTCGGACGGCCATGATGCACTAAACATATGTCAGTGATAGGAATGAACTAACTTCTGCGGCCGAACCAGAATGCGTTGGAATTGGAGGAAGGGGAAAACCAGAAGTTTGTGGCTTTGTATGCAGAGGTGATTGATTTGATTCATCAATTCAATAATCTCAAGGAGGCCTGAAACACCTGCCAGTATACTTCCTATGGGAATTGACGTGCTATTAGGACAGAAAAAGGATACTAAGGTGTATGAATTACTCTGCTCAAGTCATGTGGAGTCTGTGTTACAACCTGTCAATGCACGGATTGCTGGAAGGGATAATTCTTTAAGATCAAATAGATCATTTAAGTTCATTCCCCCACCATTACTGAGACATAGGAAATACTATCAAGACAAATCAACCCAAATGTGGTAAGATTAAAACCTGGATTAACCTTGGATCAAGGTAAGATGGAATGCCCTTCGATGACCTATCAGGAGGCTGCTACATTGGAAGCAACAGCTTCTATCTTTCAGACTGCTTCTTGGTTAGACCTTTGGTCAACGGCAGTAGCAAAAATTACATCCTCAGAATCAACAAGGAAATTAGTGGATGAGGCAATGTTTTTCAGATGGCTTCAATCTGGTTCAAAAGCAATTTTGTACTTGACAAATTTGAGTGCCAATGTATGGGCTAATATCCTGTTGATGAGGAGAGATGCAGCATTGGCTAGATTAAGCCACACTATTGATTTGGATTCCCTATTAGCAATTCGGAATGGGGACATCCTAGAGTTGCAATTGCTGTTGCCAAAGTGTATACTAGAAGCTGCTATTGATAAAAGAAGAATGGATACTGACAGATTAGTCCAACAGGCAGTTAATAAAGCATCTGGAAGCCAGGCTAATTCTAATGAGGTCAGGCAACATCAACAGTTACCTCAAAAGAGACCAGTGAGACATAATCCCTCCAATAGATCAACCAGACCCTCTTCCCCAAAGAAGAAGTTAGCTCATTGGCCCTTGAACAATACATCCAACAGAGGAATGGGTAAACCAAACAAATACTTCTTTCAGTTTTCTTCTTAAGATTGAAGAAGAAACCCACAAAATCACTGTTTAACATGTTAACTTCTAAGTATTTACATTTAATTTTTCTCCACACTCGAGTACTATCAGGCCCTATCTGTGGCCCATTTTCAAGAGATGTTTGGGTTGTCAGCCTGGGTCAAGGCGCAGCAGTCTTCTGGAACTTCTTCTCGTTGAGCTGTCATTTATGTGATGGCTGTTCTGGTTTCCTTGAGAGTTGCTAATCCCCTCTTGTTGCTCTGATATCCTGAGCTGATGGTCAATGGGTTTAACCCTTGTGGTAAGGGAGTGGCCAAAAAAGTCTTTTAGGCAGAAAACCTAATCTCCAGGTCAGCAGGGTCAATCTTAGCTTCTTTTAATATCAAAACTTGGCTTATGGAATCTTCTGGTAAAACCTTTGTTTCCTTTCCTTCTATTACTTTAATCTCTCTTGATGAGTACTGCTTTTACTACCCTCCTGTGACTAATTTTATTGCTTTTGTATATAAGCCTACTGTTTTTAAAATCCATCCTATGGTCATTTTCCCAACAATGCCTAGCTATACACTCCCCTGAGAGTTAAGTTGTACTGCCCTTCTATGTTCTTGGGTTCTAGTCCTTATTCCCCTACCTGATTCCCCCCACATATTTATCTCCACAATTGTTGCAATTGATTATATATACCCCCGCTACATCATCTGTAATACTGTGTTCTTCCAATTTATTTTTACATGCTTTGTTTTTTACAGTATTATCAAAGGTATACACAAATTTAAAGTTACTTTCTTTCAATTTTGAAGTGATTTGTTTCATTTTAGGCCTAAAACTGAGGGCAACTATTTTCTTGTTTTCTTTATTCCATTACTTTACATTTGCTCTGTAAAAAATCTTCCTAGCTTTGTTGAGTGCCCTTTTTCTGAACCATTCTGGGTATGCTAATGCATCAAAGCTTTTATCGATGTAATTTATTTCTTGCTCTATCTTGCAAGGGTCACACATTCTTATTGCCCTAAGAATGAGGGCAATGAAAATGAGTGAGTTACTGCCATGGAACAACCTACTTTGTCAATCAAATGTGGAGTCCCTCCCTATCACTTCACAAGTGGAGACTGTCAAGTATCTCCTACGAGCGAGAGGTTTTTCTCGGAAAGCAGGAACACAGATGGCAGGAAATATATCATCGGCAGCTGTGTACCAAGGAAAATGGTCCGTGTTCTGTGGTTGGTGCCGTAGAGGAAACTTGTCTCCATTCAGAACCACTATTCAGCAATTAGTGGATTTTCTGATATATCTTGGAACAGAAAGACATGTCAGTATATGCTCTAAAGGGCTACAGGGCTGCTCTAGCTTCGGTTCTGCGGATGAAAGGCGTGGACATTTATTCTCCATGGGAAATGGCTATGTTAATGAAGAGTTTTGAGCATTTCTGTTCCCCAAAGGAACTAAAAGCTCCAGATTGGGATTTAACCATGGCATGGGGCAGCCTTACAAAACCCCCATACGAGCCATTGCGACAGTCCACAGATAGAAGCTTGACCCTGAAGGCAGATTTCCTATTGGCTTTAGCCTCAACCAAAGGGTGTGGGGAGCTACATGCACTGTCATATGTGGTGAAGCATTCAAGAGGTTGGAAGTCTATGGTCTTCGAATTTATCCCAGAATTTGTAGCCAAGACTCAAAACCCATCAGTAGTGGATGGCAGATGATTTGACTCCTTTTCAATACCTTCTGTGGGAGAATTTGTGGATGATGACCCTGAAGAAATGCTGCTATGCCCTGTTAGAGTACTACGAGCGTACTTTAAGAACTCGGCATCTCAGGCCGGGATGTCAAAGGCTTTTTGTGAGTACAGGACAGAACAAGAAGGAAGTGTCCAGGAATACAATATCGTTTTGGTTGAGAGAGACAATCAGGAATGCGTACATGGCAGGAGATGGAGGGTCAAAAATAGTCTGGCGAGAGCTCATGACATCATGGGCTTGAGCGCTTCTTTGGCATTAAAAAAAATATGTCTGAAGAGGATTTTAAAAGCCAGTATTTGGCGACACCAAACAACTTTCACTTCCTCTTATATAAAATAAGTTACCCATAGATCCTTGGACACTTTCCTTGGGTCCGGTGGTGGCTGCTCAACAAGTGATATAGCTCATCCAGTACCCCTGGTGGGTCAGTAAGTGTCTAGTCTAAGACTAGATACAGGTGAGGGAGACAGCCATACTGTAAAGATAATCTAGAACATAGGATACTTTTCAGTAGCAACACACACTCCTCTCAGTAATAGGGAGGGAGAGGGGTGATAATAGATTCATGTAAGGGGACTGGAGTTTATTGAGAACAGATAGCTCTCCATCTTCCGTAATGCAGTAAGCTATGGCATTGTATGAAACACCCAGAGAGGGAAACCAATAGATTCTCATTTATCTTTGGTTTGGAGGTTATAGTCTGTTGTCTTAGAGTACATCTATTTGGAAATGGATAAAGGTGGCAAACTCCCAGTCAATTACTGTATAGAGACTTGCCTCCCAAAAGTTTGTTTCGTATATGAACAAATGACAAATTTGTAATCGATTTGTATTTTTCATAACTATATCAAACTTGAGGTCTTAACATATAAAGGCCCACCTCGAACTACCCCTCTAACAGTCTTAACCGGGTTGGAAGATTAACCCTTAAACGCCGAAGCAGTATTTTAAAAATTTTCTCCCGTATGCCGGCGGTGTTCGAGTGAGCGCCGAAGCTGAAAAAATGTTTTTTTCAAAAAATCACAGCACGCTTAGTTTTCAAGATTAAGAGTTCATTTTTGGCTCCTTTTTTTGTCATTGCCTGAAGTTTAGTATGCAACCATCAAAAATGAAAATAATATCATTATCATATATAAATATTGGGATATATGACAGCGCAAAAATTTTTTTTCATATATAATTGTATACAAATCGCTCTGTGAACAAAACAGTTAAAGCTAATGAGTTAATTTTTGTTGTTGTATTGTACACTAAATTGCGATCATTTTGGTATATAGCACATTGTAAAACGATCAAAGCAACACAGAGAAAATATTATCACAAAATGATGCATGAATTCGTAACGCATGGACGTAAAAAAATGGTTTTTTTTTTTAAATTCACCATAAATCGAAATATTGTGATAGAGACTTCCAATTTGTTTCAAAATGAAAATAAATGATTCAATATTACTAGACTGTAAGAGTTTTAGCTTACAATTGCTTTTTTCGACCATTTCGGTCGAGTCAAAGTTGACCGAACGTCGATTTTTTAAAATTTATTGTTGTTTATATGCAAATATTTCAAAAATGAGAAAAGCTACAACCTTCAATTATTTATTTGTTGTATTCTACATGAAATTGCACACATTTTCATATATAAACTATGAAACGGCTAATATGAAATGGAGCAAATATTACGAGGATGCGACGTAAGCATTTCGGAGGTTTACGGCGGAGAATCCGCACGCGGAGGGAAGGAAAAAGTTTTTTCAAAAATTCACCATAAATCAAAATAATGTGCTAGAGACTTCTAATTTGTTTCAAAATGAAGATAAATGATTTTTTTCTATTTATCAAGAATTATATGCAAATATTTCAAAACTGAGAAAAGCTATGACCTTCAATTATTTTTTGTTGTATTCTACATGAAATTGTGCACATTTTCATATATAAAACTCTATGAAACGGAGCAAATATTACGAGAATGCAACGTAAGCATTTCGGAGATTTGCGGCTGAGAATCCGTGCGCTGAGGGAAAGAAAGGGTTTTTTCAAAAATTCACCATAAATTGAAATATTGTGCTAGAGACTTCCAATTTGTTTCAAAATGAAGATAAATGATTATATATTACTAGAATGTAAGAGATTTAGCTTACAATTGCATTTTTCGACCATTTGGGTTGAGTCAAAGTTGACCGAACGTCTATTTTGTTTCTATTTATTGTGATTTATATGCAAATATTCCAAAAATGAAAAAAGCTATGACCATGAATTATTTTTTGTTGTAATCTACATGAAATTGCGCACATTTTCATATATACAACCTTATGAAACACAGCAAATATTACGAGAATTCGATGTAAGCATTTCGGAGATTTGCAGCAGAGAATCCACGCGCGGAGGGAAGGAAAAAGTTTTTTCAAAAATTCATGAATCGAAATATTGTGCTAGAGACTTCTAATTTGTTTCAAAATGAAGATAAATGATTGAATATTACTAGAATGTTAGATTTTTTGCATACCCAAAATTAGATAACTAAAAGGAATGCAAGTGAAACTTTTTCTTTTTGCATAAAATGAAATAACATAAAATACATCAATAAATACAGGTATATAAAAACCTGTAATTAATATAAAACTAAATATAGAATAAATGCAGAATACTCACTCGTAATCCTGACTCTTCGTACTATTCTTGTTTTCTCCCTCCTCCATTGAAGAGTATTGCGTTTTTTTTTTCCTCTCGACATGACGAGGTACAGGTGGAGGAGGGAGACGCACGCCCTTACTGCTGATGGGCCTCTGTGCCCTCTGCTGTCGCTACGTCAGGCGCACTCCAATATACGACCGCATTGTGGTATTTGCAGTCACACTCCTCGAACCTGCAAGGAGCTATATTGCAGGTGCGACAGAAGAACTGGGTGTGTCTCCTTCTGCCATTCATATGGCACACCCGGCACCGTTTCTGCCTGTGCCCTTGTAGGAGCTCCAGTGTGTGATCCCCTGGCTGCAGCCGACACACAGGGTCCGCTATTTGACGAGAAGTCGTAATCTGAACTGGGGCGGCAGCAGGGCCGTCAGTAGCAGGGGCAGCGGCAGCAGGGGCTGGAGTAGGACGACCGAAGTTGGACCTCCTAACATCTGCCCTTTCCTCTAGGGGCAGATCTGCAGCTCGGGGCAAGGGGGCCAGTGATGGAAGGTCACTCATGGGGATTAAAGTTGATGAGGGCATTCCCGGCTACCTCGAGAAACTGGATGTGGGACAACCTCCGGAGGTCTGGATTGTAGTACCCACAGTAGAGGATGTAGGCATTCTGGAGGCCCAACTGAAGAATTTATTTGAGGAGCTTCTGTGTCCACCTCCTGGTTCTCCTGGCGAAGGGATAATACTGGATGAGTTGATCAAAGAGATCAACTCTCCCATGTGCCTATTGTAGTGCCCAATGACTGTAGGCCACTTGACATGAAACTCCTCATACATAACTCAGCCCTGCCGACGTGCCTTCTGCTGGACAATCTCTTCTTGGATGGGTTCATGACTTGTCGTAATCATGGGGACGAGTCGGACCCCCTTCCAACAGATGACGAAGACAGCTCCCTTCCGCCGCCACTCTGTCTCTCCTTTTGCCAGATATTGCAGCTGGCCAGCGAACCTCTTGAGGACATTCAGGGCCACACGCACCAACCAAAGGGTACCACTGACGTGCACACCTCCTTCATACAGTTCCTGGGCCAGGGATACCGAGTTATAATAATTATCCATAAACAGATGGTATCCCTGGTTACGGAAACGATCCACAAGACTGAACACAGTGTCACGCAGCGTGGAGAAGACCCCTGAATACACCGAGAAGTCCACGACGTATCAAGTGTTGGAGTCCGTAATAAAATAAAGTTTCACTCCATATTTCTTCGGGTTCTTGGGGTTATACACTTTAATGCTAAGACGTCCTTTTGTAGGCATCATCCCCTCATCCAAAGAAAGGTTCTTGCCAGGAGCCACGAGAATTTTGCACCGTTCATGAATGTACTCCAACACTGGGCGGACTAAGATGAGGCGATCGGGGTTATTCTGGGGTATGACCCCTCGGTTGAAGGCGTTGAAATACCTGTCCAACGCCAGGAAACTATCACGGGGCATATCGCCGGGCACATTGGGCATACTTATAAAAAAAATTCCTCCTCCAATATTGCCTGACGTCGGCAGCAGACATCATACCAAAAAAAATGTGGAGCCCCAAAAAATGCGAGTTGTCAGTGAGGTTGCAGCCCCGCCAGCGATACGACAATTTCGTCATGTCAGTACCGAGCGTAGTCTGCCGCCTCTGCTACGAGGTATTTCAGCAATTCCCGCGTAAGGAATACCAGAATGAACCCCATAGCAGTGAAAGGAATAGGTACGGTGAGCTCAGGTGCTGCCGTGAATGGGTGCATGTTAGGTGGGGTTGGGGTCCTCCGACCACCCCTCGTCGCTCTCGGATGACCGACCTTCACCTCGGCTGGCACGACGCTCCGACCTTCTACGTGCCCGAGCACGTGCTCGGGCACGGTTTCTCACTCGAAACACCCCCACTGGCCCATCTCCCTCACTTAGGTCCTCGTTTTCTGTGTCGTCATTGGCGACAAAACTAGACGATGATAACTCCTCCTCCTCAGGTTCCCCCTCATACGCACTAAAACCACTAAATTCGAGCTCACTTTCGGCATGTGACCCTCGAACAGACATAGGGGGCAAATATTCCTCATCACTAACATCGGGAGTGATGTCCTCGTCACTAGATGACCAACCGCCATCAAAATGAGGACTTGCGACATGCTGCCGATGGAGCTCTAATAAGTAATCGTCAATGTCCTTTGGTTCGAGGCCTCCCAAACGCCTACGAATGCCCCTAAGGACACCCCAATGCTTCCTAGGGGTTTTTAAAGACACACGAGACACACGTTGTAGTCCTTGAACACTTTCATCCACACAAGGCTGCGCGGAACGGCGTTTGAGGAGCGAGGTCATTTTGGGTACTTGGTCCTTTGCCAGCATTCAAGTCTAAAATACGTCTCGCACGATCCCTCCCGAGGGGTAAAATGCCCCTTTCGTGCTCCATACGTCTTGTACCACCACAAATACTCAAATTCTCGCAAAAGTTCGGCAAAAGATCGCTCTCGGACGACGCGTCGCTGATGCTGGCTGATGCGAGAAGGAGGCATTTCCCTCATGCGCACCTGTGTCACGCTTATAAACAAAACAACAGCTTGATCCGTGAACTCCCAGCATCCCCCAAGGCGTGTGATTCAAAAGTTTTTGCCTAGTAGGCCTATAACTATTTTTCCGTGAATTTTCAAAAAAAACTTTTTTTTTTGTTGACATACCATACGTCCGTTCTGCACCCGCCAGACAATTTTCGTCAATGTTTAATATGTTCAATCGGTATTAAACGGTTAACTATTAGGTCACAGGACACCAAGGGCATTCTGGGAACTACAATAACCCGTGACCTGGTACAGATGCCAATAGTCCTTGAATCACAGAAGTTTTTATTAATTCTACCGGTTTCCAGCTTGGCGCTAGTATTATCCTAATCCTAATGTTAAGACCTCAGGTTTGTTAGTTATGAAAAATACAAATTGGTTAAAAATTTGTTGTATTTAAATGTCATTCAATTAAGGGGGCCGGCCGGAACCCTTTTATATGGGGTATAGGGCGAAAAATGCAAAGTCATGAAAAAATTCATGGAGCTTCATATGGCAATTGAGAATACGTATACGAAATATTTTGTCAAAATTCCTCTTACTTTCGTAGTTACAGGGTAATTAGTTAACGTAACTCAATAAGCCTAAAACATTGATCCGTACAAGAAAATGCAATATATCTTCTATTATCATAAATTTTGATAATTATTGTCAAAGAAATTGGGAGAAATGGCATCTGTAGACATTCCCCAAGTCGAGAAGGGAGTCTTCACTTCAGTCAGCTACCAAGTCCAACCATCAGTGCGAGCACAAACTTCAAGTAGTCTACACGTTCAATTTCACCTCTGACATTTGCTTGCTTTTAATGTTTCAGCAAGAATTTCATCATGCCAATGAGGAAAAGACAAGGAAAACATCTCGCTAACATACAGACAAAGAAAAATCGCTCAAGTATCATTACAGAATATCATAATATACGCGTAGTTAGTGAAGAGAGAGGGGAGGGTTGCGTAGTAACGCCCCCGTCTAGCCTGACAGCACACGTCACACTGTGCCCAAGGCTACGATCTTTGAGCAAAGAGATCTTCATTTATGATAAATAACAAAGTTTTGGTTTTTTAATACCCAAAATGGAATATGAAATTCATAATAATCATGATTTATTAAATTGTCTTTGTAAAAAGAGAATACACCTTTGAGTTTCACCTCTGACATTCTCTTGCATTTACGTTTGTTTATCTTTGTTTTGGCAAGAATTTCATCATGCCAAAGAGGAAGATACAAGGAAAACATCTCGCAAACATACAGAAGAAGAAAATACGCTGTAATAAGCTGAGTTAGTGAAGGGGAGAGAGAGAGTTGTGTAGGAAGGAGTGCCCCATCTTGCCTCAAGCAGTGCCCCAGGCTACGATATATGAGCAAAGGGATCATCATTTATGATTAAATTATGATAAATAAAATAGTTTTGGTTTATTAATACACAAAAAAGAAATATACATTCATAATAATCATTATTTATTAACCTCTTCATTACCGAAAGTTTGTTTGGAGGTAGGTGGGTACCACCATTCAAGTCTACTACACCGCACCGGGTGCATAAAGGTGGTACGCATAGTACCACCAAAACTCCTCTTTTCAGATAGGGACTTCCAATCATTCTGTAATTTCGGTTTGAAGAGTTTGGAGCAAAATAAACAGTATGACACGATGCCAGACGTATGATGAACCCAAAAAAATATTATTACTGCTTATAGTAGTGTGTAGGTGACAGATGAACTGCGTCTCAACAAAAAGTCACAAAACCAGACAAGCGTAAACATGTAATAACTTCTACCCAAGTATAAAATCAGTTGTATCATCATTTCCTGTATTTATTTATTTATTCACTTATTACATTTTACAAATAAAAGATATGAACACCAGATAAATGAAGGTAAAAATAAAGCCTTATAGTAGTCAAAATTATATATAAAAACCAAACCAGAGAAAAAGCGAAAAAGCGATTTTTTCTGAGGACAAGAAACTTGAAAAATTAGTTTAGATACCCCTGATGCCCCTAAAGTTGTTTTCTGTAATGAAACTAATCTTAGAAAACGTAGAAAATGACATGACCAATTTTTGAAAGATATACTATAAAATTTGCGATTTCCATATTTATTGGCGGGGCTTTTGCTTTAGTTTTTGCTCTTTTTTTTGTTATTACGTGCTTATTTACTGTTCTATTTTGATAATACTTTACGTGCATGTTCCAGGTGCGATATACCAACATTCTGTAAGACCGAATTTCTATTCAAGACTGTAGTTTTCTCACCGACCACCAGTGTCCCTTGTACAAGGGACACTGAGTTTCACATTTTTTTTTTCATAAAATCATTTATTTTCCCTGTAGGATGATAAAACTAACAGAGAATATGCGTTATTATAGTGCTAATAATACCCGATAATTTCATTAGCCTGTCTTAATTAGTGTATTTTTGGCAAATATTTTTACGATCGGCACCCCTCCAAACTGGAGTCACTACCGAGAGATTCAGTTCGGCAGCGAACGCAATGTTTACATTCTGCTCACCCACCCGGTAAAGAAGGGGTTAACATTGTCTTTATAGAAATACGAAGGAAAACTTTGAATGCCCGTATCTCAGAACTATACTTATTGACCTTCAAAATCTATCTTCTCACTTAGTTTTAAAGCTATAACATTAGAATTTGATATATAACTCAGAAAGACATTATAGAACAATCAAATAGAGCCCTTTTTTCCAATTTTTGTTTTGTCTTTTTTATATAAATTTTGTTTTCCTGATTTATATGGTTTATTTTTTTACCATATTGAAAAATTCATATCTAGCAAAAAAATGACTTTTAGAAAAAAAACACCTCATTCGATTGGAGGTCTACATCGGGTCTATATATGGTAATAATCCTAGGTCTTGATATTAAATATCAAGGGAGGAGATAGAATTTGAAAAATGGTTATTTTCGGGATAAATCACCCTGGCGTCACAAAACCAAAGGTCAGAGGCAAAAATCATATGCGGTTTGGAGATGTCCCAAGTCACCTTATTAAGTGGTATGAATATCAAAGTCCTGTCCTTAAAAAATGGCATTAGCCGGCCGGCCCCCTTAAAGGTTCGTTGGTAGCTGAAGATAGCAATGTACAAAGGTGTGTTTTCAGATGAAAGTGACTTAGTACTAAGATTAGTATACTTTCTTGGACTGTAGTTAGGTGACTCCATCTGTTTCCCTTATAACAAGTTGGGGATCCCTGTAAAGCACAAGTACCTCTGATTAAGTGTTTATGAAATTGCTGTCTCTTAAGCTGCCACTCACATTTCTGCCAAACAGGAGGACCTGTTCCCTGTGTGTTCCTAGAGCAAGGCTACAGAAAGGTAACTTTGTCACAGGGCCATGTCGGTTTTAGCATTATATTTACCAGGTTGCATTAGTTATCTTTTCCTTGCACACGACTGGGAAACTAGCAGTTCCGTGTGAGAAGAATACTACCTGTCAGGTTCTATAATGATGTTTTGTATTTTTGTTGGAGCAAATCAAACTTTAAAGTGGTACCAAGGTTCAACAACTTTGCTGACTTTCTGGAAGGTATGTCTATATAAAAGACAGGTGTACAAATACCTAAGAATAATAGCATGCCTTATACCTTTATAAGAAATAATATAATCATGAAGTATAGTTAAAGAGCCAAGCTTCAATAACTGCTAATTTGCACTAAAAGTATGGCCATATATAAGACTAAGGTAGTTATGCCTAGGAACACTACATTCCATATAAAATTTTAGACTAAGATAGTTATGCCTAGGAACAGTACATTCTGTCTCATACTCATGGAGTATAAGTAGATTGCTCAACATTTAGAACTCAAGAAAGTATAAAGAACAATATTTTTAATTTGTGTTGCATTAATGTGGCATGTGACAAGCAAGACTTGAGAATTATTCAAGATACAATTTGAGATCTCAGTTGTAATATTCTGTTATGTGTTGCAGATCCTACACCCTAGACCAGTTAGAAGAACTCTTTTCTTCGTATGGTCATATAGTTCAAAAGAATCTTCTAAAGGACAAGGTTACTGGGTTACCTAGAGGAGTCGGGTTTGTCAGGTAAATATGAAAATTTAATCCTTTTTAAATTTCATCCTGCATATTACTGTAATGTTTCTCTCTCTCTCTCTCTCTCTCTCTCTCTCTCTCTCTCTCTCTCTCTCTCTCTCCTCTCTCTCTCTCTCTCTCTCTCTCTCTCTCTCTCATTTAAGATATAGAGTTGCCCTCAGGTATTCTGGGGGATGGAGGGGTGGGAAATGTGTACATTCACCCACAAATACTGAAACCATTCTAAAAATGCCTATAACCCCTTATTTTAATAGTTCAAACACCAAAGGCCCCCTCTAAAATGCTTATAACTGTGTATTTTAATAGTTCAAACACCAAATAAACCTTAAATATAATCTTGAAATATTTAGTGAAAAAAATACAGTAATTGCTCTAAGAAAAAAATCTGTAAATAGGCAAATTTCACATACATAACTTACCCAGTAATTACATAGCTAATTTTTTGACAAGCGCGGCAGCTTAAATTTTGAAATTTGCACACTGCTTCTATTGTTTTAGTTTAGGTGATTAGCCCTATCCACTTTCAGGGCAGAATAGGTACAACACAGCTGAAGAGCTCAATTTGTTTGTGCCGTTAACAACTGAACTTTGGTTGTATTTGGTCTTTTGGTGAAGTACTCATACTTTGGTAGTCTGCAAGCTATTTATAGATAGTTATTTCACGGATTAAAACATTTATTCATGGACTATGTCTGACTCTAGTGCATTTAGTACTATTTGTTTTTGATAGCGTAGTTGCTTGTTTCGTCTTCAAGGAGTTACCCATCCATGGTGTGCCAGTGCTCTCCATGCTGATAAGACTAATATCAAAAGAAATATCTTTTAGTCTGGCCTTGTAGCCAGGTATTGTGTTGTTATGATAAACACTGTGACACGTGATAGAGTACTTAACTATTGAACTCAAGGACAAGAGGGCATTTCTCTCATTTTCAGCGAGGCTGAACCCAATTTTTCCCCACGTCAAAATCTGTGAGAAGTGACTTTTGCATGCGTGTCAGCCATCTTGTTTAAAAGAAAATGAACCATTCCACTCCTAGTCAGTGTAGTGTGTAGTATACTTCAAATAGCTTTGATTCTAAATTTTCTCATGAAGGATCATGGAAACATCTACACTTGAAAGTTGAGTGCTAATTGTTAAAAATTTAGTTTAAACTGTAGAACAAGTGTTTATTTTTTATATGGAAGTTTAAACTGTAGAACAAGTATTTACTTTTTATATGGAAGCTGAAAATCATCCTTTGTTTTGTGAGCACATGGTTGGGCTTTCTTATGGTCTGTTGTATGCTGTTTGTGAAAAGTGCAAAATTTGACAAATTTGTCATTTTATCTAGAAGTTTTAGCTAGTGAAATGTTCCAAAATTTATTATTTAAAGATTGATGATCTTTTCAGGTAACAATGTCTACAATAGATTCAGTGAGAAGAATATAGACTATATAGTAGAATTTGTTTGTAGCCTATAACCCAGGATTACATGTCCTAAAGTAGTAACTTAAACTAAGTTGAGGAAGAACATTTAAGCGCACAAAGTCAAGTAAATGTTATTAAATTTTGCTCGTGACAGATGCAGGCAGCAATATGCCTACAATCAGTGAGCGAGAGACCAAATTACAATAGCCTAACTTTATCCCATCTAGTTAAATAAGTTAAAAAATAGCAAAAGAGAATGATAAAAGTATTGTTTTGATGTTATACTCGTTTGCGTAAATGTGTATAGCCATGAACAACCGAACAAGAAACAACGTTTTGCTAAGTACAACTGAATTGGATAACATCCATTTAATTTGTATTTCTACCATTGTACGATAGTAAACAGTTACTGTAGTTAAGATCAGCAAGAAAAAATGCTGTTAAATTTAAACAAAGTTGTAGCTGAAGTCAAGAACACTGTTCAAGCTGCTAATGACTATTATCATGCAACGGTAACAAGGATAAAACGCCAGTAAACTTATGCCATCAAACAACCGTAGATAAAATTGAGAGAATAATTTTAATCAAAACTTCAGGTCTTGAAAGAAAACATTTTACTGTTGTTCTCACGCCAATTAAAGATAAATAACGTAATGGTAAAGCTCGTACTACGATGAAATAAAGTGAAAATAGCAAACGGAATCACACAATTTTGTTACACAATAAACATGCCCTCAATGCAATCTGTTAACAACAACAAAATTTAGTTCATGAGACGTATTAAATTCATATTTTGACTTGAAAGCATGTCATGTAACGAAAAATTACCTCGTCTCATATAAGTAAAGTATCTAGGTATTCTTTTATGCTAACTAGAAGCAAGGCAATTCACTTCAAATTGAGTTAAATACAGGCAGTCCCCGGGTTACGACTGGGGTTCTGTTCTTGAGATGCGTTGTAAGCCGGAACATCATCAAAAATCCCAAGAAAACCTTACTTTTAATGCCTTAGGTGCATTCAAGACTATGTAAACTGCATTCTTATTGCATTTTTGATAAAAACTATAAATATTGATTAATTTGCATTTTTGGTGTCGTATTTCTTCTGCCAGATGAGCGTTGTAGGTGGCATAACCCTGGAACGTGTCGTAGCCCTGGATATAATTTTTGATGAATTTAATTGAAAAGCGCCTTAACCTTGGAACGTCATAAGCCGAACCCGTTGTAACCCGGGGATTGCCTGCATGTGAAATACACTTGTATTCGCCATCAGCTGATTTCCATCAGCAGCCTGACATGACATCGCTCAGTTATGCTGATATCGGTCCGAATCTGATTCCCGTTTCATTCCCAATTTTTTTTTTTCTACTGATTTATCAGTCAGAAATGCATTGAACATCCAGAGTTGGCTCATGTTAATAAATTACTGTATTGTATATGTAGTATACAGTATACTGTAGGCTAGGCTACTGTATTTATATGTATACAATATACCATGATATCATCATCATCATCTTTGTATATGCTAGGCTAACCCGCTAATATTAATAAATTTCTCTATACTGAATTATCATAAGCCAATATGCATTGAACCTAGAGAATTAGCTGAAATTAATCATTACTATTACGGATTACCCTAGTGTAGGCTATATTCGAGATACGATTTTTCCAACATTCGATGGGTGTTTGGAACCTAACTCCATCGTAAGTAGGAGAATACCTGTACTACTAAATTTTAGCTGCAGTTGTAGCTGAAGCTGAGAAAACAAAATGTTCACACTGCTAATGACAAAATTATTGTGCATCTGCAACATGGATGCAACTTTACTGCAGATAATAGTGGAGAAAAAGTATTTTAGTAAAAAATACTGGTCATGAAAGAACACATTTTACTGTTGTTTTCACGCCAATAACAGATCAATACGTAAATATGTATCGTATTATTATGAAATAGGATGAAAATAACAAATGTAATTAGTTTTTTTTTTTTTACACAAAACATGGAAAAAGTAACAATTGAATACACAACAAGACGTACATATTTAAAGGGGAACTTCTGGTTGATAGCCATGAAATTTCATCAAACAGAACTTTTAATAAGCCAAAAAATGAGGTATTGCTCAAATCTGTATGTAATAATTTAATTTCAAATTAGCGCCGAGTTACTTCAATGGAGAGCGCCATTTATCCAGGATTTGACTTTGTTGCTATCTGGCGGATTAGTACCGATGACGTAGTGTAGCAGTTGTCTCACACTAACAAGGGCAGCAAAGCACGTGTATTGTATGCGTCCTTGGTATTACAGTGGGGCCTCGCTTAGTCACGGATTCAGTTAATCACCGGTTTTTCCTTGGACCACTTCTCAGTCTATATATCGCTGGTATGAATCACAGCATCCAGGCTTGTCGGTGGTAGGCTAAGCCTCGTCCGGTTCCGATAACCAACAAATGAATGAACAGATTCACATTATGATATTAACTGACAATAAAGGTAATAAAACCATTCTCACCTTATATATTATTGGCATATCTTCATAATATATAGCCTATTCATGGAATAATTCCACATCATTGACATCAACTTGTCGTTGAGCGGCCAGCAGAAATGTAAACATTGAGTTACACTTCACGGCACCTTTGTCATTCTTAACCTTTTAGAAATGTTAATAGTAGTAGTGTAATTACAGTAGTAATAACATTTAGGAAAACAAATTTTCAATTCGAACTTCATTATTGTTTTGGTATAACGTAATCAACTTCTCTGAACACTGCAGTCATACAAACGATAATTGTCATAGATTATCGTATGTTGTTTGCAATCGGCGACGAAGTGTAAATGTAATAAAACCATTTTTACCTTATATATTATTGTCATATATTCATAATAAAACGCAAATCTTATATATTATTGGCATATCTTCATAATAAAAAGCCTCTTCAAGGAATAATTCCTTGGGGAATCCATTTTTCAAAAGACAAAAATACACTTTACATGTTTACAGTTTACAATGAACAATGATTACTTTATTTTGATGTGATTACATTAATATTACAGTATGGTACTCTTAAGCAGTACAGTAACTATATTTTATCATAAATGTATATTCATTCACAAAAAAAATACATATGACCACCATGACGTCACCGTTCTACAAAGTACCGATGTATTTTTACGTAAGTATCCTCTAAACTCTGTCATAAATAACTTTATTACTTTTTTTGTGAAGCCCAAATGCTACGTATATTCCGGAAAATTAACGAAATCACGAATTTTATTATAGAGCAAGATTCACTAATTACTGTTTTTCTTCTTCTTTTCATGACTAAATGCATTTTTAGGATAAACTCATTTACAAATTTTCAAATACTATGAATGTAAATAGCAAAATCAATTCTCTCTCTCTCTCTCTCTCTCTCTCTCTCTCTCTCTCTCTCTCTCTCTCTCTCTCTCACACAGAAAAAAAAACTATAATATTGATCTATTATCGTAATAAAAGAACAAAATGGTCCCCGAAAGAATAAAAATATGTGTCGCCATATTTTTATTCTTTCTGTGATTTACGAAACTGTGCTTCAATACAACTTTTATAGTTGACTCAATGATTATCACATATTATAACAGTATACAAGAGAATATCTTATCACTATCCATGTTTCATTTCTTATCATCATAAAATATTTAAAATACAATTGTTCCGATACGTAATACAAACCCTCGGTCCTTTAACAATAGGAAGGTAACTAGCGGCAGCTGGGACGGTCGTAAGCTTCGAACAAGGGGAGAACGGTAGTTAACTGCTTGTCCGATCGTGCGCGCGCCCGCGCGCCCGAGAGGTGAAGAATCACTTTTGCTTTCGGCCGCGGGTGTGAAGGACGTGTTCGTCATCGCTCTCTGCCCGCTTCATCGTCGTATGCTTTGTTTATATTGTGTTTTCTACTAATGGTTTTGACTTGAAAATGAAACTGTAAGTACACTGTTTTCATTTTCATTACTTAATTATGAATCAACATGGAGCTATCGCCGTAGAGACGGCGATTTCCGCTCTTTTCATGAATTGAACCCTTGAATTATGTCTCGGTGCCGAGGGCGGGCGCACTCGCGCCGAGTCATGTATTTTGGGCGAAAGTGTGTAATTGAAGATGTAAGTACTCTTTTTCATTATATTTTTGCCCTGTGCGTTCGTTGCCGAGAGCTTGATTGCGCTCGGCAAGAGCCTCTTATTTTGTATGAATAGAATGCAATGAAAGTGGATTCGCAATGCAGTTTTCTTTTCATTTTCATTTATTAATTGCATCAAATTTAATTTTGGATCAATTTCCGCTCTTACCCGGGAATTAATCCTTACGATTTATTGCTGTGAAAGTGAAAATAGCAAGTGCAGTATTGTTCATTTTCATATATATTTATGATAGCATCATATTATTATGGATCAAGTTGCCGCTCTTACCGGGAATTGATTTTTCCCTCTTTAAGTTCTATGAAGTGAATCGCAAGTGCAGTATTCTGTTCATTTTCATATTACTTTTCACTGCTGTGCGGGGGTAGGGGAAGCGAAGGTCTGCCAGGAAGTCGTCGGAAAGCTCTCCCGCGACTCCCTTGGTATCCGATTCTTCGTCTTCTTTCCTGCCCCCCCGCTCAGCTTCCTCGTATTTTGTTTTTGGGGTCTTCCTTCCGTTCGGGGTGGGGCATGTCTCCCCCCCCCCCCCATGCGTGAGGGAACCCCTCTTACTAATCTGTCTGTGCTACCGCAGGTGCTACAGCCGTGGGAGACGACCTTGGACAGGTATGGACCACTGCGGCTGCAGGGCGTGCCTAGCATCCACGATCTGCTGCAGAGTCTAGCGAGGTCTGGGGCGGTGACCTTGGAGTGGTCTCCACTACAACCTTCACGGCCGCTTATGCTGCTTCCCCCCGCTGGTCTACACTCCCCATGCTGTGTCGGTGACGCCGTCTGCCGCTTCTAGGGCCGGTCGCCGCCGTACCGAGGAGGGGTATGCCGCCGCCGCCTGTGTTTTCTTCGTGTTGCCTGCCCCAGACTTCCGCTGTTCCAGCAGCTCGCCCCTGGACCGGCCGCCAGTACCACGCTGGCTGCCGATGATTCTACGAGGCGATGGCTGGGCCTGCCGTACCTGTCGCTGATGTGGTTCCCGCTACTGGCTTGGCTGTCCCTTCTGTGTTTACCGCTGCCGCTGTTCCTGCCGCTCCTGAGCTGGTTGCTGTTCCTGTCGCTCCTGGTTCCTGCGCCTGTCCATGCTGGTCCTGCCCATGGTGTGTCTTCCCCATTCCCAGGTCCTTCCGGACAGGTGCAGTCGGGCCGTGTTGCTTCGGCAATAGGCCCGACTCCGGCCTGGATGGAGGACCTGACGACTGTCCTGCGTGAGCTGACGAAGAAGAGGAAGGTGTCATCTTCGTCTTCGTCTGTTGCTGCCTCTTCCCCTTCGACTTCTAAGGCCCATAAGCCGAAGAAGAAGAAGGCTGCCTCCCCCCCCTAAGAAGTCTCCTTCGGGAACTTCTAAGGGCCCGTCCCACCTCGGTGGGACGGGGGGTCCTTCTGCTGGTCCTCCTGCTCCTTCGGGAGCGGGGCCCGTCTTCCCTTCCGTAAGGAAGAGATAGACGGGGACCAGAGGAGTATCGGTTAGCTCTGGTACTTCCTCGCCTGGTGCTAGCGGCGATACCGCTACGCCAGGTTCCGGCTCGGTCTCTCGTTCGCGGGAGATCCCGAGTGTACGCTCTCCCTCGGGAGACCGTGCAGCCAAAGTTTCGGCGCCAGAGTTCGCTCGGCGCCAAGACCACGGCACGGAGCAGAAGGCTGGCGAGAACCGCTCAGGTGACTCTCGCCAGGCCAGCGGCTGCTCTCGCAGCGACCAGCTGGTAACCGGGTTTTGTTATTCCCCCTAAGAAGACTCCTTCGGGAACTTCGAAGGGCTCGTCACATTCCGGTGTGGCGGGGGGGTTCTTCTGCTGGTCCTCCTGTTCCTTCGGGAACGGGGCCCGTCTCCCCTTCTGAGAAGAAGAAGAAGACGGGGACCAAGGGTGTGCTGGCTACCGCTGGTACACCCTCGCCTGGTCTTGGCAGCTCTGCTGCTAAGCCAGGTGCCGGCTCGGTTTCTCGTCCGCGAGAAGTTCCGAGTGTACGATCTCCTTCGGGTGACCGTGCAGTCAAAGTTAAGACGCCTGAGTTCGCTCAGCGTCATGACCGAGGCACGGAGCAGAAGACTGTCGAGAGCCGCTCAGGTGACTCTCGCCAGGCCAGCGGCCGCTCTCTGCAGCGACCAGCCGGTACTCGGGGGGTGGACGTGACGGTCTCTGACCGGCCACGGGTTCAGGCTGGGAAGAGGTCCCCCAGGTCCCCTCGACCGACGGTACCAGCCTCGGCTGGTACCAGCGGTTTGACGTGCCGCGAGGACGCTCACCGGTCTCACGGCGAAAGCGAGCTCTGCAGGTCACCTGACCGCCGTGCGGGCGGATACGGTGACCAGCAGCAGCTCGTCTGACGCACGGGACCGGGGTCGACGTGCTCAGTCGAGCCGCTCGCCACAGGTGAGCGGCACGGCCAGGCCTGCAGATCGATCCCCACCGCGGGTTGGTGATCGGCTGCAGCCCCCACGTACGCTGGTCCTGCCAGCGAGCGGGGGGGGGGGAGCGTCAGGTCTGTCTCTCCACTACCTTCAACTTCCTCGGGCTACACCGGGAAGAGCGAGGTAGGTAAGAGTGATCGTGAGAGGTGCGCCGCTCACGATCCCGTCACGACGCCGCACGTGACACGTATGGTCTTAGGACCAACCAGGACGTACGCGCAAGTGATTGGAGGCGACCGTCAGGGGGAGAGGGGGTAGCGTCAGTTCTGTCTCTCAGATACCTTCAACTTCCTCGGCATACGCCAGGAAGAGCGAGGTATATAGGAGTGATCGTGAGAGATGCGCCGCTCACGATCCCGTCACGACGCCGCACGTGCCAGGTTGGTCTTAGGACCAACCAGGACGTACGCGTAAGTGATTGGAGGCAACCGTCAGGGATCTGTTGCTGGTCCTTCTTCTGAAGGAGGAGGGTCCTGGGAGCTGCTCTTGTTGGAGGGACTGGACGGTCCTACTCCTCAAGACGCTGTAACTTCCGAGATTCAGAGTAACTTTACCCAGGTTATTGCACTGATTCGTCAGCACAACGACCGGGGGGAAGGATCGCCGCTCCCACCAGCAGAGCCCATGTCTCTGCTCGAGTCGTTTTGGGGCCCGAGAGGGAACCCAAACCGACGGTGGGTATGCCGCGATCGGAGCTTGCCGATTCTGTCTTGAACCAGTCTCTCTCGTCTCCGGACAAGAAGGCTCTCTCAGTTCTGGCCGGTCGATCAAGCTACTTCCACCTCCTCTACTGCGACAGCGGCGTTTCTACGTGTCTTCGGACACCGTATTTAAATACTCCTTCGGTCCTCCTGAGAGGTTTCGACCTCGACGAGGACTGGAATGAGTCGGAGGACGGTATCGGCTCTCTCCTGTCAGGTGTCGATCAGCCCCACCCAGACGACGTTCACAGTGGCGGCAGACCCTTACCTACAGTGAGAGTTCGTAACCCTCCGCGGGAAAACGTTTTCTCCTGACGATACGTTTTCCCAGACTCTGAGAGGCCATCGCCTTAAGGCGATGGCTGCTCCTACTCTTCTCCAACTGCTAGTTCCACTGGGAAGGCGAGCGAGTATCCAATTCCTCCCCCATTCCCTCTCTCCTTACGGCTACGAGGGAAAGGGGAAGGATCCTACAGAGATTTCTCTGTAGTATCCCACGTTGGGGACTGCGCTACCAGGGGGGACCTTCGGGTCCTACCTGACGTAAGCCCCGGTCGTTGAGGAGGGAGGGATCCTGCCCCATTCTCGATTTCTACGGGAATCGAGAGGACCACCAGCCGATATCGTTTGACGAATTCGGTGGGGGTTTCGCAGACTGCTTAGAATTCTACGGAATTTCTAGCGCATTCAGAGTGTTAGAGTTTCTTACGATCTCCAAACACTTAGGCGAGACCACGGTCCAAAGTGAGCGAGACGAGAATCCCCGATATGTTACACGATAATCAGGAACCTCGCCTATGCTCGAATTCCTGGAATTTCTAGCATTAGGAAGAAGACTGCTGCTGAAAGAAGACTATCTCACAGTAGGCCACCAACCTGGAATAGAGAAGAACGGACGGGAATATCCAGTTTGGCTGGAACTATCGTCTTAGTATTCTGTTCACCATTGAAGCTTTCCTTCGAGGAAGACTTCTCCTTCACTCTCTTTAATAGAGAACGAAGGTGGTCGATCTCCAATCCTTATTTGTTTTCTTGAAGGAAAGAATTTAGGATGGAGATCGTTGTTCAGAATCCTACAAATATACTACGTATATTAACCTCGCGACATGATTCTGCTAAGCAGTTGAATGGTCCGAGGGGTAGGCGCATATCCTGGTTATTCTACGGATTGCGACTTAGACGAAAGTATTCTAATTGAACTGCAACCCGGGTTGCCTGCAACCTCCCAGGAGTTTCCAGTTTCAATTTTATATACTTATGGTGTTGTCACAACAACACCATTTAAGCTTTTATATTTACCGAAATTCGTTTCGCTTAAATATAATTGCTCGAGCATATCTTTTTATGCTCGGTGGTTCTAGCCGAACGCATTCCTTCGTGGAAAGGATTACTTGGCAACTCAGGATGACGAGTCAGCGACAGCTACTGCGTATTGAATTGCCCGAGGCATTTCAGTATCAGCTGCTGCTTTGAGATAGACGGTTGTTTATGTCTTTCTCACCTGCTTTGATTGAATAACAACCGTATCTCTGCCCAACAATCACGGACTTAAGTCTCTGATTAATGGGGATTCTCGCATACATGAATGACCATCTACTGCTGTGAAACGCTAGTATTCATCGTCTTCGGTATTGCGAGAATTTTAAACAGAGATATCTATTCGACTCTCATCTTTCTGTTTACCGCACGGTTAACAGAATTCTGTAATAGTCTCTTGCTGCATCGTATCCCGATAATGCGAATGATTTTTGCGGAATCTGAGTTTGTCCTCAAAATATCTTGTATTCGGAGGTGTACAATTGTTCATTGTTCACCCCACCGGATTAGCAGATGTATTGAAAGACATCGCCTACTCCCACACCTGCCAGCTACTTCCAAACGTTCAGCCCATGAGAAGCAGTTCTTCAAGCGGCTCTCCCCTGTGTTTTATTACTGAAGAACGCCCCGCTTTCATTGCACAACGGACAGCAATGAAATGGCGGTTAGCGTTTTCAGTCATTTGTAAGCACAGGTTTAGAATCTTGAGATTTCTTCTCTCGATTCAGCTGGAAGACGTAGGTTGCATTCATTGCCTACCTTCGTCTTCAACGTCACATAGTGTTGTTTTCTTTCTCCTTAAGCTGAGATTCAACGTCTATGAGATTTTCTTGCCATCAGGGACCTCGGTCTTTTGAAGGCAATTGACTTTCGCCTTTTGAGCTTATGCATTAAGAGAATCATTGCCGCGCCGTCCGGCATCGGTGACTAACAAATATTTTATTTGTTTGGTCTCTCAGCATAACTCTTTAAAGGGGGGCGAAGGTCACGTGACTTACCCGGATGCTTGGACAACTTGCCTCTACTGATTCCGAACCAGTCAGTCGGCAGCTGTCAGAGCGCCCGAGTCAGTTACGAACTATGCTGTGGACTTAGTTCGGTTGTTCCAGAGCAATCATTACTTCGTCTTAATAGCTTGTCAGTATGAGTACTGTACATAACCAAAGTCGAGAAGAGGGATAGGTCATACGACTATTCCCTTCTTTTCGTCTTAGGTAACTGCATGACTTCTCTTGAGAAGTCAAGCACAAAGGGATGGGGATTTGTGACGCTCGATTTTCGTACCGATCTTCGTAGCGAAGACTCAGAACCCTTCGGTAACTGACGATTGGTTCGAGTCCTTCACAATACCCTCCCTAATGGACTTCACCGCCTCCGATACGAAGGCTATGCTGCTTTGTCCTGTGAAGGTTGCGACGGAAGCTGTCTGAAGAAACTCGACACCCAGGATGAGTGTGGACGCCTCTTCATCACTCTCTCGCGTTCCGCAAGAACTTCTCCGTGGCGCAGGTAATGAAGGCAGGCGCCTGGTCCAACCGGACCGCATGCACCTCCTTCTACCTTCAGGATATTGCCCACAGTTCCTTGGATCTTTTTCCTTGGGAACCGTGGTGGTTGCTCAACACGTTGTGTAGTTAACCCAGACCCTCGCAGGCTGAACAGCATCGAGTCCTGGTGTGACCGTAAGAATGGATGAGGAATGAGAGTGTGACTGGCTCCTCTTCCCATCTTTTTCTTCCCTCTACCTTTGGGTAGAGGGACACGGTCGTCACCCTGCTGGGTAAGGACGAGATGCAGGTGAGCTACTCAATAGAGCACCATCCTATCCCCTTTCAGTAGGGATAGGAGTAAATATCCACCACTTCCTCCAACAAGGGGGAGGAAGTGGATGCCAAATTGAGACAAACCCATCATTTTATGATTGTCTCTTGCAAACAGGAACAAGTTCTTGCTTGCTGGTACGAAGAGATACGCTTGCCTCTCTCTTAGTACTTGGCCCAGAGGTCTGACCATTGATCCTGCGGTGCACACCCCGATCAATCGGACAGAGGTTTGGATCCCTCCCTTGCTCTTATGACCAGGGAGGCACTCCAGGGTTGGACGAACACCAGTCTGTTCACCAAAAAGACTCAGATTCCTCCCACCAAGAAGTGAGTCTTCCTATTGTTAAGGACCGAGGGTTTGTATTACGTACGGAACAAATGACAATTTGTCGAAAATTGCATTTTTCCTAACTATACAAACCTGAGGTCCTTTTACATATAGTCCCACCTCATGCCACCCCTCACTCTGCAACTTTTTGCATGGGCCTAAAGCAAAAGTGATTCTTCACCTCTCGGGCGCGCGGGCGCGCGCACGATCGGACAAGCAGTTAACTACCGTTCTCCCCTTGTTCGAAGCTTACGACCGTCCCAGCTGCCGCTAGTTACCTTCCTATTGTTAAAGGACCTCAGGTTTGTATAGTTAGGAAAAATGCAATTTTCGACAAATTGTCATATTTCATTGTTATTCTTGAGCTAAGGTAGTCAACAGTACTCTAGTCCTAAGCTGTTCTCTCAAGCTATTCAAGTTACTCCTAGTTTCTAACGGCTGTTTCTCCTTCAAGCTATTCAAAGTTTCCTCTCGTCACAAGCTGCTCTCTCAAGCTATTCAAGTTTATCCTTCGTCACACAACGCATAAATGACTCTCTCCAGCGATTCACGTTTTCTCTCGTCACAACTGCTCTCTAGCTCGCCTCGTCGTCTCTCTCTCTCCTCGTCTCTCTCTCTCTCTCTCCGCTCTCGTCTCTCTCTCTCTCTCAATGAAATATGTTACTGTATCATAATATCATTAATAAATTAGTTTCTTTTAGCAACTAAATTGTTTTCCAAAATAATTCTTTCGGTAATAAACGTCCATCAGCTGATTCTAAACGTAAACAAAAGACAAAACTAGATTTTAATTGCTGTATTTTGCTGTTTACACATTAATATTATAGTTGGGTGCTGTAATCATTACAGTAAATCATGTTTTTTTATCATAAATATGTTCATTCACGAAATAGATACATACTATGTACTTTTAGTTTGGTGCAGCAGCCAAATCATGAAAATAAAAAGGAATTGTTAGGTAATTATACTTTTGTTTGCTGATCTGATGAAGGGGATATTGAAGATAGGAAAGAATAACTTTGAAACTGTCTTGAATTTAGTTTAAGGTGATAGTTGAAATATTTGGTGCTTGAACTAAAGTAGGCAGTTATAAACACTGAAATAGTGGTCTTGGGTGGGTTAATTATTAAAGTAGGCGGTTTAAAGCAATTTTCTGAGGGGGTACCAGGATAACACGGGTATTTACTTATCACGGGGGGTTCTGGGCCCTATCCTCCGTGATTAACGAGGCCCTACTCTATCCTTGTGTTTTAGGTTAGTTGTCATTCAAATAGCGTCAATTATGCCAACTTGTATGGCGTTTGGTTGTGCCAATGCTTTTGGCAAGTGTCCAAAAGGCATATCATTCCACAGGGTTCTGTCAAATAGAGAGAAATCAAGTCGCTGGCTGATGGATCTTCGAACGGAGGATATCTACATCAAAACCTTTTAACCTACGACGCAAACCGTTGTCTGTTCGGACCATTTCTTGCCAACAGATTTAAAAGATTACATTAGGAGCAGGTTATTAGGTATGGCTATGAAATTTAACTACATTTTGGGAACTTAATCTCCCTCTGAATAGACCCCGGTGCCGACGAAGATAGGGCGGTTATCTACGGCTATTTATATTAGTTGCTATGGTGTCTCCACTTGTATGAATTTGAATTGAAATTTATTCTAGTCAATCACTATGTACCTGGTGTGATGGGGTGAATGGCAGTTTTCTAAAAGTGTGTGTGTGTTTCCATGAATTGATGAGGGCCTTCACTTAGCCCTTTTTAACTACAGGCAGTCCTCGGGTTACATCGGGGTTCCGTTCTTGAGACGCGTCGTAACCCGAAAATCGTCATAAGCCGGAACATCATAAAAAATGCTAAGAAAACCTTCCTTTTAAGGCTTTGGGTGCATAGAAAACTATGTAAACTCCATTCTTTTTGCATTTTTCAAAAAAAAAAAAACCTTCAAATATTTATTATTTTGCATTTTTGGCATCATTTTATCTGCCAGATCAGTGTTGCAGGCGTCGTAACCCTGGAAATAATTTCTGATGAATATAATTGAAAAGCGCCTTAACCTCGGAACGTCGTAAGCCGAGACCGTCGTAACCCGGGGACTACCTGTAGTTTAGTTAATGGGTTTTTAGAAATTAGGGCTGTATGGCTAACTAGTCTTACTTCTGGCAACTTCTTTATTTACCATTTCAATCATATATTTTCAACTGACAAATACAATGAAAAAGGATATTATGTGAAGATCCTGTGCCCATGGAATAGTTCCGCCTGTCTGAGGCTACCGCGATATGTCATCACACCAGCAGAAGCCACAGGGAAAATTAAAAAAAAAAAGAAGAAGAAAAGACTGAGTGCCAAGTACTTTCGTGTATTTAACACATCTGTTAAATACACGAAAGTACTTGGCACTGTCTTTTCTTTTTTTTTAATTTTCCCTGTGGCTTCTGCTGGCAAACAAAAACATGTGCATACTTTTGTGATTTCATAGTATGACATCACACATAACAGATGAGCCACACATAAATGGCTGCACCCATGGTGCAATAGAAAATTGGTTGTAAAAAATAAGAAAATGCCCCTTTCAAACTTTTTTTTTCACCTGGGGTACTTAAGTGGAATAATACTACATATGGAACAGGTAAAATGCAACCAGAAGTTCCCCTTTAAGTCATGTTTCAACTTTGAAGCATTTCATGTAAAGAAAAATAACCTATTTATAATAAATAGAAGTAAAAAAATCGCTCTGAATCGAGTTAAAGTAGGGCAAAATAACCCTCCCTCTGCCCTCAGCTGATTTTTCCAAACCAAAACATAGATTGCTTTGTTTGTATTTTATAATACTATATGTAGTAAAATGAGACTTATACAGTGTTATTGGATAGAGTGAAGTACAGTATAACTTTTTAAAAGAGCCAAGGAAAACATGCCCATCTTTTATGTTTGTATTTTATGAGGGTCTCTTGGTGCTTCGGCAATTACCGAAATAAGTACTGATAAGCAGACAACAGATCCATCTATTAACGATAAAACGACCTTTGGAGTCGTGTTACGTCCGAGGTGACCCTCTACACCCAAAAACTTAGAACTATTAGTTTGAAAAGGGATACTGGTCAACCTCCCGACCTTGAGATATTAATCCTACCTATCGGTGGTGTCTCATCCCCACACGAACCTTGTAGCGATGATTGTGCTACGATAAACTTTTATCATTCACTCATCCTGGGTCCTCCTTAATTACTCAAACACATCCTTCCGTTCGGGACATGGCGGAACAGGTAGAACCTAGAGTTTGCGTAACCTCCAAATTGTTCCCAGTATCGCAAATGGAATCCTCAGGCTCCTCGAAGGGTGAAACTCCTGAGACAGCTCTACATGGTTTGTCACATTATACGAGTTCCCTTCTGGACGAGTGATTTGTGCACTTATCTGCCAAACCGGTGGTCCGAGGTCCTACTCCCATCTCGGCCAACACGGAATCAGAGAAACTAATATCTGGCGATATAAAATAATTTATCGATATAGTGCGGTTCGGATCCCACAATAAGCTGCAGGTTCCGTTGCTTGCTGACCAATTGGTTCCTAGCCATGAAAAAAAAAAAGAAAAAAAGAATCCAATCCTTCAGGCCAGCAGCCCTAGGAGAGCTATTAAACAGCTCAGTGTTTTTGTAAAAACTAAAATACACTCAACTTTTCCAATTATATAGACTATATCACAGGAAAAATCCCAGGAGAATGTCCTATGATAACATATTCTATTCAGACACGTCCCAATTATCCTTCTGTCCAAGGAATTATCTGTTAACAGGATATGGCTTATTTTTCTACAAGTAATGTTACTTCGCAACCACGAAACACCTTATGCGGTGACCTATTACAATATACAGAGATATGTTCAATATGCTACCCTCCAAAAGGAAATCCTATATTGCCAGAAACCATCATGGTGCTATTCTCGAGTAACCTTAGCCCAGAATTGTACCCAGCGTAACTTTACCCAACCTCACTCTTGAAGAATGGGAAACTCCCCCCTTTCCCCTTCCAGATATGATGAGGTTCTAATGCCTTGCTCTAGCCAACTGAAGCTCGAACCCTCTATGTTAGGTTCATGACTTCAATATAGAAACTAGACCAGTATGGAAGAGACCCATTTGCAGATTCCTGGTTAACCTAGCCAACAACCACTTGGACTAGTCTAAGTAGGTATAGTCAATTAAGAATTGTAACTTATTTTAAGTTGGCAAGACCAGGTTGACCCTGGCTTGGTTAGGTTAGGCTCTGTTAACCCTTCCAATTAGGCTAGGACCATGGTTTGGTTAGGTTAGGCAATGTTAACACTTCCAAATAGGCTAGGACCCTGGTTTGGTTAGGTTAGGCTATGTTAACTCTTCCAAATAGGCTAGGCTAACTCCTCCATCACTTAGGGTAGGTTAAGTTCATCCGAGATGTACTCTTAACTAGGCTAGGCTAGTATAGACTAGCTCAATCTAGAAACTAAATGACTTAGGTTAGGTAAAGTCGTTCAAGAAAGTTTGGGCTATCCATGCTAGGCTACAACCACAACCTTCTAGGCTGAGGTGATAAAAGTGTTTCGAATGGGTAGCCTAGGCACTAGTCTATGCTCGGCTATACGTACTTATAACCTTACTAATTCACCCAACCTAAGATAGTAAAGGTATGTTCAAGCAGCCAGACCATGTTAAGTCATCAACCCACTGTTAGGCTAAATTGACATAGTTAGGCTAAAAGGTATGACCCAATTATCCTGGCTATAGCATCTTAGGTTACAAGTGCCCTACTTAGGCTTGGCTACCCCAAGTGGCGAAAGAAAGAAATTCACCTCTTCCGTTCGACTTATATTTCCATGCGATTTCATTGAGGAGAATGGTTCTAAAGTACTTTCGAAGGAACCAATCTTTCGATTAACTTTACCTACTTGTGTAAGAGTCGTAGTGTTTGGTCAATATTCTTATAGAAAGAAACCAGCTAATACCAACAAGTATATAAAACATGGGAATTCTTCTTACCTGTAAAGGTTTGAAGTTTTCTGGAGTCAACCCAAAGTATGCTAATTCCCACCATTCAGGCTGCATACGATTACTAAGAGGTATACATATACTTCCATCAAACTGTGCATTTTACGTGTTGTAAAATGGACTGTACATGACTAGAACAAGGTCATTCATACACTTTCGTATCCTTTTTCAAACCAAACACCATGTCAATCCCCGGGGGAAGCATACTGGCAGGTGTCTCCGTGCTCCCTGAAAGGTTATTGAATTGACTAATCAAATCAATCACTTCCGCATACGAAGCCATAAACTTGGTTTTTTCTTCTCTCGGTTCTAATGCACTGTGTTCAGCCACAGGAGGCATTAACCCACTCCTACTCTGACAAACGTCCGGGTGGGTCATGACCGTCTGACCATATGGCCGCGGCATGTTTGATCTTGAATGGCCACTGATGGCTCGATCTCGAATAGTCAGTAGGATTTGAGAAGGTATCTATTTGCATACGTCATGTCCATCTGACCATATGGCCGCAGCTTCTTTGATCTTTAATGGCCACTGATGGCTTGATCTTGAATAGTCAGTAGGATTTGAGAAGGTATCTGTTTGCATTCCTATATACAAACATGAAAGCAATTTTATCATATTGCATTACTCTGACATTTAAAGGCTGTGGAAAACTTTGTAAAAGCATCGGTGTATGTATCAAGTTCAGCAACGGCATTGCAGTCTCCCTTAGAGACTCTTTGTAGTCACCACTGGCAACTCCGCGTCGGCCGCTAGCCCAGCGACCGTCAACGCTATTGCTCGTTCGGACTCTTGTAAATGGCTTCGTCCGATTGCTTTGAGCTTACCAGCCACTGACTTCTTGACTTTCTCGCTGATTGGGCTGTGACAGTCCTGGTTTGAAGATGATGAAGAATTTACTCTTCTTCTCTTGTCCTGAGGATCAGCCACGAAATCCTGTATCCTCCAACGCTTGACTGGTACACTCAGTGACGCCATCGAACTTAGCTACGATGCCATCTAGAGGAAGAAGACGCAGAAGCAGACGAATCACGCCTTTTTTCTTTGTCTTTCTTAGCAATTTTCACCTCTAGATCCTGTTTATGTTTCATTACTGTGTGTACCAATGAGTCAGAAAGCGTTTAGGTTCGGAGGCAGCGAAATAGATCGAGAATCAGTAGGCTGTGACGTCATGACTACCGCCATTTTGCAAGCTGGTTTGGCTATGACGTCATCACGCTTGATGGAAGCGTGAGGCTATTTATGGTACTCTTGCAGCCACATGCTTCCATCAAGCGTGATGATGTCCGAGCAAAAACCGCTTGTAAAATCCTAATGTTAAGACCGAAGGTTTGTAAGTTATGAAAAATACAAATTGGTTAAAAATTTGTCATATTTAAGTTAATTTTCAACTTAGTAACACCTCTTAAAAAGAAAAATTACCTTTTCACATATGATTAGAGTTTCTATAGATTAATTTACACTAAATAGAAGCAAGGAAATCGCTCTAAATTGAGTTGAATATGGCCAAATATATTACCTTCCCCCTCATCTAGTTTTTCCAAACCAAAACATGAATAGTTTGTTTGCATTTTATAACACAAATAGTAATGTAAGACTACATACAGTATTATTGGATACTGCGAAGTAAAGGATAACTTTTTAAATGAGCAGAGGAAAAGATGCATATTTGTTATGTTTGTTTCTTATGAGGGAGTCTTGGCACCTAGCCTAAGCAACTGATAACCAGGCAATGGCACTATAAACCCTACAGAGTGTAAAACCCAGTCATGAATATATTTAGCAAGTGCTGTAAAACCAAAATGCAGCTAACCGATAGCGACGGTAACTGCAGGCTGCCTATACTGGCAGTAAACTGTAATTGGATATAGCGTGCAAAACAACCTTTATTTATGCAAAACTACCTTTATTTAAATTATGAAATAACATTTGCAAATGATTATATACTTTTTGGTATAGATATTACTTATACAGCAACAATATATTTGAGTTAAATTTATATAACAGTGTAGGCTTGGAGGCTTTAATCCATTATATCTGTGAGCTACTGTACTTCTTCCCTGTCTTCCTATCTGGTCATCATAACCTTTGCTTATGTATTGATTTTCAGTACTACATTCTTCATTCCACTTTCCAAGTTCCTAAATATTTTCACCACCTCTTCCACATGTCATTGTATGCTTGCATGTATGCTTGCTTAAGTACTTTTCCAGATGCTGCTGTTAACAATTAAAACATCCACATGTAGCAGCTCCCAGGTTCTCATTTTTTGCACACTTTTGTATCAACCTTCATTGATATGGTAGATAGCAAAGGGGTTTGGATAAATTCTTGATTGGCACCAATATTTACATGACACCTCATCTTAACAGACCAGTAGGGGTCTGGCCTCAGTAAGTTAAGACAGCTAGTACTATAACCTACATGTTGCCCTGGAAATAATGTAGCAGTTGTGTGAAATTCATTCTTTTCCTCCCTCTTTTGTATTGTTTTTTCATTGTAAGTTATGAGAAGGTCTTTGGAGGTTTTAAATGTATAAGTACAGATATGTGTAAATAAATGTAAAGTAAAGAATTGCCATTGGCTTGCATGAATTTATATTGAACACATAGCTACCATTTTTACTGTACAGTGGTACTGTGGTTCACAAACTTAATTTGTTCGGGGACGCTGTTCATGACTAAAAATTCTTAAGTTGAATCAACTTCCGCCAAATTCTTAAGTTGAATCAACTTCCGCCAAATTCTTAAGTTGAATCAACTTCCGCCATTTAAAATAATGTAAAAACAAATAATTCGTTCAAACCCCGGAAACACTATTTTCTTTCCTTTATTTATTTATTTATTTATTTATTTTTTTTATGGTTTTCTGGGCCAAAGTTATGCTCTACTTCACTGCATCCAATAGTATTGTATGTATTTTCATATTACTATTGTATTACAAAATACAAACATCAATCAGTGTTTTGGTTTGGAAATCAGCTGAGGGCAATTGTGAGGTAAGTTTATTTTGCTGTATTGAACTTGCTTGTAGTTAGCATAAGTGAATCTCTAGATACTCTGTTTATATGGAACAAGATTATTTTATTTTATACGAAGTGTTTTCAAGTCAAAATGCCACTTGAATCAACTGATTGCTTTCAATATTTTTACATTTATTTCATCAGAATACTACGAGCTTTACATATTTATCTTTTATTGCAGTAAAAACGGTAAAATGTGTTCTTTCATGCCAAATAGTTTTGATTAAAATACGTTTCTCTCAAATTTTGTTACGGTTGAGTTTGATGGTACTACTATATCAAAGTTTGCGGGAGTTTCCTCTTATGTTGCCAATGCGCAATAATTGTCGTTAGCAGATGAACATTCTTTCTTCAGTTTCAACTACAACTTGCCATTAAATTTAGCAGTATATGCCCTTGCCAGTCTTTTCTCCATAGCGAATAAGAAAATAGTAATACAGGCAGTCCGTGGCTTACACTGTTCCGAGTTTGTGACGTCTTTCAAATATATTCATCAGAAATTATTTCCTAGCTTACAACACACGTTCTAGGGTTACGACGCCGATCTGACAGAAGAAATATGACTCCAAAAAGGCAAAATACTTTACATACTTGAGTGATATTCAACTACATATAATGTTCAACCCCATTGTTACTGCATTTATTAGAACTTTAGCATATGTCCCTTATAATGTTGCGCTTTGATTCTAGCAATAAGCCTAGCCTATGTTAGCAGTCGCTACTGTAGCCTAGTCTATGCTTCTGACGTCTAAACCTAAGAAGCTATAAAAGCTTAGAATATGCCAATAAAATGTATAAATAATCAGTATGTACTCATTTCAAATAATTATTAATTAACAATTAACTATAATAAACAAACAAAAAAAAGCTTCCAACATTTTGTTTCCGTTCAACACTACGAGTAGCGAACGATCGCCAAGCAACCACTTTTACCTAGCACACAGTATAGTAATCATAAATTTTCATTATCTTTCTTCAACTACTGAAACTACCAAACAGTATAATAACCACTCATTTCTATATTTTATCCTATCTTTACCTAATGGAGATACTGAGTTACCGACAGCCATAATGAAACATAATTACATTAAAACAGAAGAAGAATTCTAGAAAATATTTGCTGGCTTTGATGATAGCAGTCTTTGATTAATTTCATATTTAATGATATTTAATTCACACCTTTTTTTTTTTTAAATGTAGTGTATGAATAAGTTTTTTAATTTACAGCATCCTTTTACCAATAGAATAAAAAAATACGATTCTTTGTGAATCATGAATGAAGAAGTTATCAAGTGATGAAATACAAATGGCGGTGACCAGTAAATGCTTTGTTTACATTCGGGAAATGAAGGTACACTGCACTTATTATAGCCTAGAACAGCCGTAAATTAAAAACAACATAATAATAATAGATTCTCAGATAAGTAAAACAACATATATATTTATTGTCATGGTTATTATACAAAAACAGAAGTTTGTCGACTTCTGTGGAAACAAATGCTGCTTTGTTGACTTCGTTGTCATGAAATCCAAAGAATGTGGTAGGCTTAGCCTAATCCCTAAAGTTTGCACTTTTTCAGTATAGAAATAACATAACAATGATAAAAGTTTCTCAAATAAGTAAAATAACATTTGTTTTTATTGTCTGTTGTCGGGGAATCCAAAGCTTAGGCTTAGCCTAGTGCCAAACGCTTGCACGTTTCTAAAACTAGCCTATACTACATGTAATGTTCAGTCCCAAATTTTAGGCCATAAAATTGGTCTTAAAATATCAGACCTTACAAGAGTATATACATAAAACAATATTTTAAGGTTTTTTGATGAAAAGCACAATAAAAATGCAGATAACATAGTTATCAATATCTTGGGAGTAGACCCTCTTTTAAACAAGTCTTGTTGAAAAGGATTGCTGCATGAGCTCCATTAATTTTGTATAGAGTCTTCTCTATTTTCCTTATTAAGGATTTCTCAATGTTGCTGAAACTGGCAAGCAACGTGCCAAAGGGGATCGTCAAATCCAGTGTAGTCATATTGAATGATGTTTATTACTGCTTATATATGCTATATACATATATTACTGTTACAAGTCTCTCTCTTCTCTCTCTCTCTCTCTCTCTCTCTCATCCTCTCTCCTCTCTCTCTCTCTCTCTGACGTTTCGCCCAGATCTGCCAGGGCATGGTCACAGCGATGGTTGCTGGAGGACTGAATCTTAGTGGTGAGTCCTTCGCTATATATCATGGTCATGCGGGCGCTCACGGATGCTCCTGCAGGACCCGGAGGGTGCTCCACTTTCCATTGGCTGGCGGCCAGGCGTCGGAAACTCTCGAGGCGCGTTGATCTTCTCAGGTGTGTTGCGTCACCTGGAGCCGGGTTTTCATTGGCTGCGACCGTGGTGACGTCACTCCTGGTATTTCTACCAACCTCTTCGATATTGGCCCCGTTCCTGGGCGCGGTGGTGTTCTCATCTGGAGGGGGGGGGGTGGCGGGTCTTCCTTACACAGGTGGGCAGCAGGAAGGGTTCCTGCGTCGTATTAAGGAAGGGTTTTTGCTCGAGGATAAATAATGCCTCAAGGAGGCGTAGGCGTCTCTGATCGGGGGCTCTTCCAATTATCTTTGTGTTTTTTACGATATCCTCACGCACGACGTGCTGTTGGTGGGCGGTGAGGGCGTGGTGTTTTATGGCACCGTTCTGGGCGTGACAGGAGATCCTCTTAGACAGTCGTAACGTTGTCATACCGATATAAATTCCAGGACATCCTTGGATAGGGCATGTGTACTGATAGACGACGTTATTCTGCTTCAGGGGATCTCCTGCAGGCGGGGTAGGGTTATTTCTCATAATCAGGTCCCTTGTTCTGTTCTTATAATAGATTATAAGAGAGAGCCTCTTCCCTTCCTCCACGGGGGTGACGTTCTCTTCTACAATCTTCTTAAGGCATCTCTCCTCTTCCTTGTACCCGTGGTGCATGAAGGACTTGTAGAAAATATGTATATCCTCGGAGGGGGGATTCTCTTTATTCTCTCCGTCCTCCATGTACCATTTGTTCGCCAGCCAATGAAAAGTGGAGCACCCTCCGGGTCCTGCAGGAGCATCCATGAGCGCCCGCACGACCATGATATATAGCGAAGGACTCACCACTAAGATTCAGTCCTCCAGCAACCATCGCTGTGACCATGCCCTGGCAGATGTGAGAGAGAGAGAGAGAGAGAGAGAGAGAGAGAGAGAGAGAGAGAGACTTGTAACAGTAATATATAGCATATATAAGCAGTAATAAACATCATTCAATATGACTACACTGGATTTGACGATCCCCTTTGGCACGTTGCTTGCCAGTTTCAGCAACATTGAGAAATCCTTAATAAGGAAAATAGTTATCAATAGACACCCAAAGCATTCTAAGTAAGGTTTTCTTAGGATTTTTGATGATTTTCGACAAATTTTTGGCTTACGCTGATTTTTGGCTTATGACGCATCACAAAAACGGAACCCCATTGAAATAGGGGACTGCATGTATACTAGAAGTATATCCGTCCTATCTACTTAACGTCATTTGTAACATAACTACATGTGATGGTTGAAATGCAAGCAAACTGCTGTTGATATCAGATTCAGTTGTAGCAAATCAGCTGTTTCTGGCTGTATGCATTTACACAACAAGTAGTACAATATTCCTTTTCCAGTATACAATTTCTTCAGTAAAAGAGTAAATAATTAACATTAGAAATACTGAGTAATAGCATAAAAACATTGTAAAAAGCGGTCAGTGCTTCCAATGAACTCTTTCTGAGGATGTTTGTGTTTGTGGCTTGAAGCATGGTTCGCAAACCGGAAAAATTTTTTTGTTCCTACATGATATACAAACCCTCGGTCCTTTACATAAGGAATTACTTTCAGCGTAGTTGGAGTTACGGCTGTTAAATTCTTGAACAAGGTGGTTAGGCAGTAACTACTGTGTGGCAGGCCAGCGTAGTTGGAGTTACGGCTGTTAAATTCTTGAACAAGGTGGTTAGGCAGTAACTACTGTGTGGCAGGCGGGTAGCCTTTCCGGATGTAAACACTCCACTTTACTTTCAGCCTTCTTCCGATGAAGATGTATTTTTGTGAGCTCTTGCTGACTGGCCATTGCTCATTTTCCCGGTGGGATCTTTCATTTTTAATTTTTTGAATAAATATGTATATGTATACTGTGTTTGATATTAATAATTGATTGAATTTAATAATTTATATGTAAACCCTTGATAGCCACCTTTTTACTTTGTGTTAAGGGTTGGCGGCAAAGGTATGCCAACATCTATATTAGTACATACTTTCACGCTTTAGTGTTAGGACTAGGCATGTACTCATCTGAAATTTACACTTACGCTTTGGGAATTACTGACGGGAACTTCAGAGGTTTGTCCTTTGTTTTTTCTGGTAATTCCTCTCCTCCTTCATCCTTTCGCTAACTATCGGACGAAGGTAGAAGAGGGGAGCTGTGTGGTGTTGGTGTTTGGGGGATCTCCACTCATTTTGGAGGGCGGTGCCTTTGGATGCGAGAGGAGTATCCTTATTACTTTAAATCATATTTTCTTTCTTTTACAGGCTTAAAGTGGTGATAGTGATTATAGCAGTAGATGGTTGGATAGCTCTTTGTGTTTGTTATCCTAACCTTGGAATTGTACGTGTGACTTGTAGCATGCTGTGACATGGGTCCTCGAGTGTGTGTGTACTGATCCCCTACTGGAAATCATATTCATTTACCACTGCTATTGTGGAGTTACGTTATTGGACAAAGCCTTTGCCGCTGTCCTGTGATTAACTACTCCTGATGATAAATATACCTCCTCCTGTGGAAGAAGTCTCGCAGAATTTGGAGAAATCGAAGAGGAAGAGTTTGTCAAGTGTCGTCATCCTCCTCTTCGGAATCATCATATTTTCATCAGTCTCCCCCCCAACGACTTCTAAGGCTCTTTGCCGTAGAAGGAGAAGGTAGTCTTCCCCCTCCCCCACCCCCCTAAGAAGTCTCGTCACGGGACTTCTAAGGGTCTGCCTCCTCAAACTGAGGAGGCAGTTGGGTCTTCTGCTGGATCTCCTATTCCTTTAGGAACGGGAACCGTCACGCTGTCCCTAGGGCCTAGCGAGTCAGGAGCCATAGAAGCACAAACTTCGGTTCGCACTTCTGCTGCTAGTCCTAGAGGTTCTGCCCCTAAGACTAGTTCTGTGTCGGGCGCTCATTCACGAGTCCCCAAGTGCATGTAAATCCTCAGATTCGCGTGCATCCAGAGTCGGTGACACTGAGTCCGCTCAGCGTCATGACTCGGGTGGAAGAAAGGAGTGAGTCGCTGAGGTGACTCGTGCCTTGCCCGGTGATCGCTCTCACTGTGATTGCTCAGTTCCCAGGGTTGATGTGACGGTCCTGCGAGACTGTGCATGCAGAGAATGGTGAAGGCCTCGACAAGGACTTGGACGAGTCTGAGGGCGGTATCGGCTTGCTTCAGTCAGGTGCATGCTCAGCCCCACCCAGACGACAACGTTCATGTGACTGACCGGTCTCTGTGGCACTAGACATTTTCACCTGCCATATGAGAGTTTCGTAACCCTCCTCGGGAAAACATTTTTCATGACGATAATGCTTTCCAAGACTCCTGGAGCCGCCATCACCGTGGTTGACGTGACGTGGCGTCTCGCTGGACCGTGCACACAGAGACCGGTGTGGGCTCCCCTATTCAGTCCTCTTGAGAGGTTTCGGCCTCAACAAGGACTGGGACGCGTCGGAGGACAGAATGGGCTGTCTCCTGTCAGGTGCATGCTCAGCCTCACCCAGACTATGGTCACATTTGCGGCAAACGTTTCGCTTGCCGTACGAGAGTTTTGTAACCCTCCTCAGAAAAGCGTTTTCTCCAGACTGTAATGCAAAACCAGACTGTAATGCTTTCCTAGACTCGCGGAGCTGCCATCACCACAGGTTGATGGCTGCCCATGACTTGGTTCTCCTGCTAGTTCCACTAGCAAGGTGAGTGAGAGCGTCCAGTCTTCTTCCCCTATTCCCTCTACTTCTGATGGCTATGGAGGGGTGAGGTGAATAGGAGGGATCCTGCAGAGTGCTCTCCGTAGGATTCAGGGTTGCGGGACTACGTTCCTGAAGGGACATCTGGGTCCTACCAGACGTACGTCCACGTTATTGAGGAAGGATCTTATATGCCCGTTCCTCACTGATTTCTACCGGAGTTGAGGAGGGCCCCCACCCCAATGATCGTTTGATGAAATTCGGGGGTCTCGCTAAGTGCTTAAAATTCTTTGGAATGTTTAGTGCACTCTGAGTGCTTTGGTATTCTATGATCTGCAAACACTTGGGTGAAATGAGAATTCCTGATAATTGTTACTACAATAATCGGGAATCTCGCTGAATGCTCAAATTCTTGGAATTTCTGGGATTCTCAGAGTGTTATGGTTTTTCTGTAATTTCCAAAACATTCCCGGTAATTGTTATTGCGAAAGTTGGGAGTCTCGCTAAGCCATTAAATTCCTTGGAATTTCTAGCGTTCACAGGGTGATTTGGTTTTCTGAGATTTCCAAACACTTGGGCAACGGGTGTTCCTGATGATAATTGCAATAATCGGGAGTCTCATCGAGCGCCTGGATCCCTTGGGTTCGTTGGTGCTCCCCAAGTACTTGGCTTCATCATATTGCTAAGTATGAGGGCGAGAAAAGGCTCGCCCAATTATTGTCATACAAGTCAGGTTTTTTTCCCACTGAGCATGGAAATTCTTACGATTTTTAATGCTCGCCAACCGCTCTCACTACTACGAGTGCTTGGATGGCGAGACGAGTCTTTACCAGTACAGTTTGGTTCGGAGTTATGTAGAGCTTGGAATTGCATGCAACACCTTCTGGGTGAATGCTCAAGTACCGTCCTTGTGTATTGGACCTTAGAGTCCAAACACGTAGGACAGAATACACAATCCCTCTTATTCTTCCTCTCGGAGCTAGAGGAAGGTATTCTCTGCCCCTTACGAAGTCTTGCTTTGAGACTTCTAAGGGTCTGCACCCTTTCCATGGAGAGGAAGTAATTGGCTCTCTTCGGCTCACCATGCTCCTTCTGGAGCGGGAACCTGGACGCTATCCACAAATATAGTATCTCGGGAGCCCCAGGAGTTCTAACCCAGGGAACCCAGGTTCGTTCTTCTGTCAGGTTCCAAGGGCGCTGCTCATGGAGCTGGGGCTGCGTCGGGTATACACGTGTGGGTTTGTCCGAGTGTACAACCCCCAAGAGGGGGGTTGTACATCCACAGTCAGTGATAGGTAGTCTTTTCTCCATCATGATAGTTGCGCAGGATGAGAGAAGGGACCGAGCCGCGTTGATGGCTTGGACCTACCTGTGAAAGCCAGAAAGGGCTATTCTTCAGGTTCCAAGATCAATTTCGCTGTCTCTCGGGAGAAGGCAACTGAAGGAGATAGGAGAAGGTCCTCTGTGTAGTCCTCTTCATGAGGTTCGATCACAGAGAAGATAGATGCGTAGCAAGACATGGCAAGTTCTCGCCAACTTTTACTGCATTTGACTCTGGGCAACTTTCGCTCGTGTTTGCGTGAACAAAATGGTTGTAGGAGTAAATGCTTCATTTAACAGAGGGAAAACATCGCAAGTCAAGGAAGAGCGAGCAAGATCTGTCAATCCTCCTCTCTTTTTTTGCCTCTACTTCCTGGTTATACTGGAATGACAAGGAATAAAGAGGGATTCTGTGGAGTCTACTCCTCGGAATTCGAACCCAAGAGACTGTTTATGGATCAATCCTAGGATCTTACTGAACTTATGTCAATCCGTTCAGGATGGATAGCACCGAGGGGTTTAAATGCCTCTCCAGTGCTACTGTTTTGGGAACATCCAGTTTGGCTTGAACTAGTCATCTTTGGTATCCTGTTATCACCGTAGAAGTCTCCCTTTGGGAGATCTTCACCTTCACTCTCTTCATTAGAGAATGGAGGAGGTCTACTTCCAGTCCTTATTCTTGTCCCTCGAATGAAGAATTAAGGTGGAGTGCGATGTACAGGAACCTACAAATATACTATGTATATTTCTCTCGCAACATGCTTCTGTTATCAGTTACATTGTCCAAGTAGTAGGCACATACCTGCATTGTCTGAGTAGTAGGCGCATACCTGTAAGTTAACTCTTCTGGTATGTGACCGAGACAAATAATACCTTTTCTTAATTGACCTGGAACTCAGGACGGCCTTTCGGGCCTCCCAAGAGTGACTGGTTTTGATTTTGAGATAACTAGTGGTATTGTTTCCCAACAACACCACAGTATTTGCATCATCACCGAATAGGAGGGTTTTCTTCCCTCCCATTTCGGTTAACCCTCTTACGCCGACTGGACGTATTTTACGTCGACATTTTTTGTCTCTCGTGTGCCGACTGGACGTATTTTACGTCGACTTACAAAAGTTTTTTTTAAAATTCGCGGAAAAATACTTATAGGCCTACCAGCCTAAAACTTTTGAATCACACGCCTTGGGGGATGCTGGGAGTTCACAGATCAAGGTGTTGTTTTGTTTACAATCGTTACGCAGGCGCGAATTTCTTTCTTGCCTCACTAAAAAGTATCTGTGACACATCTCGTAAATTATTTTGTCACTTTGACATAATTTTTGTACCATTGTAAATTAGCTGTTACATGAAGTATTATATATGAATACAACAATAAAATACTCATGATTGTAGCTTTTATCAGTTTTGAGATATTTTCATATAACGGTAATTGCCAAAATTTCAACCTTCGGTCAACTTTGACTCTACCGAAATGGTCGAAAAACGCAATTATAAGCTAAAACTCTTATATTTTAGTAATATTCAATCGTTTATCTTAATTTTGCAACTAATTGGAAGTCTCTAGCACAATATTTTGATTTATGGTGAATTTATGAAAAAACTTTTTCCTTACGTCCGCGCGGTAACTCTTCCGAAAAAAAATCATACATGCGATTGTGGTAATGTTTGCACCATTTTAAAATTAACCGTTATATAAAGTTTTATATATGGAAATGTGCGCAATTTCATGCACAATACAACTAAAAACAACCCATGGTTGTAGCTTTTATCAGTTTTGAGATATTTTCATATAAATAACTATAATTGCCAAAATTTCAACCTTAGGTCAACTTTGACTCTACCGAAATGGTCGAAAAACGCAATTGTAAGCTAAAACGCATATATTCTAGTAATATTCAAGCATTTACCTTCATTTTGCAACAAATTGGAAGTCTCTAGCACAATATTTCGATTTATGGTGAATTTATGAAAAAAATAATATTTTCTTTACGTCCGCGTGGTAACTCTTCTGAAAAAATCATACGTGCGATTGTGGTAATGTTTGCACCATTTTAAATTAGCCGTTACATAAAGTTTTATATATGAAAATGTGCGCAATTTCATGTAGAATACAGCAAAAAATAATTGAAGGTTTTAGCTTTTCTCATTTTTGAAATATTTGCATATAAATCACGATAAATAGAAAAAAACCATGTTCGGTCAACTTTGACTCTACCGAAATGGTCGAAAAACGCTATTGTAAGCTAAAATTCTTACAGTCTAGTAATATTCAGTCATTTATCTTCATCTTGAAACAAATTCGAAGTCTCTAGCAAAATATTTTGATTTATGGTGAATTTAAAAAAAAAAATCTTTCCTTCCGTGTGCGGATTCTCCGCCACAAATCTCCGAAATGCGTACGTCCCATTCTCGGAATATTTGCTCCTTTTCATATTAGGCATTTCATAGAGTTTTATATATGAAAATGTGCGCAATTTCATGTAGAATAAAACGAAAAATATTTGAAGGTTGTAGCTTTTCTTATTTGCGAAATAATTGCATATTAAAAATATATATAAAAAAATTCGACATTCGGTCAACTTTAACTCGTCTGATATGGTCGAAAACTGCAATTGTAAGCTAATACTCTTACAGTACAGTAATATTCAATCATTTGTCTTCATTTTGAAAGAAATTGGAAGTCTCTAGGACAATATTTAGATTTATGGTGAATTTTTGAAAAAAATATTTGTTTACGTCCGCACGTTACGAATTCATGCATTATTTTGTGATAATATTTTCTCTGTGTTGCTTTTATCGTTTTACAATGTGTTATATACCAAAATGATCGCAATTTAGTGTACATTACAATGAAAAAAAGTACCCTGTTACCTTTAACCGTTTTGCGCACAGCGCGATTTGAATACAATTATATATGAAATTTCGTTTTTGCGCTATCATATATCGCATTATTTATATATGATAATGATAATTTTTTTCATTTCTGATGGTTGCATACTAAACTTCAGGCAATGACAAAAAAAGGAGCCAAAAATGAACTCTTAATCTTGAAAACTAAGCGCGCTGTGATTTTTTGAAAAAAATATTTTTTCCGCTTCCGCGCTCACTCCAAAACCCCTCCGGCATACGGGAGACAATTTTTTATTTACCGCTCCGGCGTAAGAGGGTTAAAATGCATATACTTAAGTGTATCTTATTTGCGCTCAATGGTTCTAGCCAAATGCATTCCTTCATGGAATGGACTACCAGGCAACTCAGGATGACAACAAGCTGAGCGAGCGGTGTATGTCTCAGCCTCAGTACTGCTTGCTCTCCAAGATATTGCACTATGGTATTGTTTCTCCTCTGTCGAGGATTGATTACCAATTTGAATCTCTGCCGGGCAATTACAGACTTAGGTCTCTGGTTGGCTGGAATTCTCGCTTACGTGTATGCCCATAGCTCTTGCACTCCAGGTGTAACAGAAGTATGTAGCCTAGTCTTCTGCTTCATCACACCTGCAAATTCGACTGCTGCGTTGACTCAGAATGATATTTTTCAGACAATTTGAGTTTGTCTTCAAATATATATTTTGTAATTTGTAAGATATTCAATTATTTTGTGTTCACCCCAATTGTAAATGAATAACGGAAGACTTCGCCTGTTCCCCGCCTTACTAGCTCTGCTTCCAGAGTAAATAGAAATGTCCTCGCTGATCCAACCCACGAGAAGCAGTTCTTCAGGCAGTACAATCCCCGTGTTTTCATTACTGAAAGATGCTTCACTTTCATTGCAAACTCCGACTTTCTCACCGAACAGCAATGAAATTGCGGATCAGCTTTTTCAGTCCTCTGTAAAACAACAGGGATTAAAGTCATCTTCACTGGTTGATGTCATCAACAGGACTTTTTCTATGATCAAAATCTTGAGAGTGCGTGCCTTGAGAGAAACATCATCTCTTCTCTCAATATTGGCGGTGAACAAGATAGACTATATGTTTGGTTGTTCCCAGCATAGGCGGGTGTAATGTTGCCTACATCTTGGATGGGTGGCAGTGTGAGCACAGGCAGTCTGCATCTGTTGATGAGTCTGAGTCCATCATGAGCTACGCTGTTGACTTTGTATTGATTGATCCAGATCAGTCATTACTTTGTCCTATTGGCTTGTTGCTGTACCCATGAAGGATCAGCACCCATCATTGAGTGTTGGCGTCTTTATCCGCTGCGGACTGCCGTTGCAGAAGTGTCTGATGACACGTCTTTCTCCGAGTTACGAGACCGTGAGAGACTTCCCTGCAGTTGGATAGTCCAGTGAATGGTTACATCTCATCACTCCGGAGAATATGTCGGACAGGAAGATAGATGAGGTAATATGTTGGACAGGAAGATAGATGAGGTAATATGTCGGACAGGAAGATAGATGAGGTCTAATTGCGACCATGTTTATATCTTTCTTCCTTAGGGTCTACCCACAGGTTCTTGGAACCTCCTTTCCATGGACCGATGGTGGATGCTTGCAGGTTGTGTTTGCTTGCCTGGCTCCTTCAAGAGTACAAATTGCATCTCGTCTATGGTGTGCAGTTCTAGAGGTAAGAGGGATGCGAGAGTGACTGGCCTCTCCACCTTCCCCACCTCCTCCTTCTACTTGAACTTTCACTGGCTAGTCGGGCGATTGATGCGGTAAGCTTACACATAGAGCTTCCTTTCTTTTTTTCTTATCAGACTCATAGAAGCCATCCCACTCATTCCTCTAGCAAGGGGAGGAAGGAGACTGGCAATAATGCAAACCCTTCCTAGAACTTTGCATTAATGCCTCCAACTAAATATTCTTCCCAGTCCATTTCTGGATGAGTTACCATTCCTCACTCGTTTCAAAAAGGCCCAGAAGTCTGACTTGATCATGCAGCTCCTATCCTCTGATCAAGTAGTCAGAGGCAGGGCACTCCTCCTCGCTCTTACCACCAGGAGGAATAGCCCAGATGTGCAGGACTCCAGTCAGTTCTTCATGTAAAGAACCGAGGGTTTGTATATCGTGTAGGAATAAATCACAATTTTTGGTTGGAAGTAAATTGTATTTTTCCTAACTACAAACCTGAGGTCGTTTTTCATTTATGCCCACCTCATGCCACCCCTCGATCTGAACCTGGGCTGAAAGACAAAGTGGAGTGTTTACATCCGGGCAGGCGGGAAGGCCCGCCTGCCACAGTAGTTACTGCCTAACCACCTTGTTCAAGAACAGAACGGCCATAATTCCAGCTATGCTGAAAGTAATTCCTCATGTAAAGGACCTCAGGCTTGCATAGTTTGAAAAATACAATTTACTTTAAAAAATTGTGATTTTATTGACAATCTGGTTGTAACCCGATTTGTTTGTGACCCTAGGCACTACTGTATTTGGTGCTTCTCAAAAAAAATTAATTTAAACTATCCTAATGTGTGTGTGTGTGTATATATGTTTGTATGTATGTATGTATGTATGTATGTATGTATGCGTATGGGTGCAGGGCTTACTGAAGATATTATAATAATTTATGTATTTAATTGGTATAGGTTACAAAATTTCTTGAAAACCTACTACTATCCAAAACATGTTGCAAAGCTACAAGAGTTTAGGGTATTGTATGTCATTGGTTGGAAGTGTGTAATGTAATGCTTATTGCCCTCTTGCTAGATCTAGTGTTATGGTAGAATAACAATTTGGTAAATATGTAATGTAATGTGTACTGCCCTCATGCCAGGTCTTTGGTAGAATAACCTTACTAGTGTAGTAAGTCTTCTCTAGTAACCTCTGCCTTTGTAATGGCTGTGATAAGTATTTGCCTGGGAATTAAGTCAAATGCTCTTTTGGGAATCACAGTATGTTATATCTCCTCTACTTAGCACTTCTCGTGCAATTGCTCATTATGAAGACTGCGTCTGGTACTGGCCTCTGTCATAAAGTCTGCCTATTATGGATTTAAACTTTTTTTTTTTTGCTGCCTTTCATATAGCACCTTCAAAGCATTTTGCTCGCATACTCTCCTTTTCCTTTTTATACCATTATTGTAAGATTCATCCCTACGTTTTTTATTTTTTTTATCAGGTTTCATATATTCTAGTAAGTAAATAGATAACCTGCTCTCTTGCTGCTTTTATCAAGTCATTTGTTGTGGTGGGATCACAAACTTAAAAAACAAGCGGACAAAATCCCCCCCACATAAACTTAATCAATCTGCCTACCAAACTAACCCTCAGTCAACTTTCCTCTTTATATTACTGAATACACGCAGAACAATTGACCTACACAAACCCAAAAACAAAAACTCAAAACACATGTACTTACCAACTGCTTCTTGACACACTCAGGGCGAGGAGCTGTACTGTCCACTGGTTACAAAGACAACAACCAAGAACCACAACCCTCAACACAACCCCATAACTCAACAACACAACAACAAACAAGGAATACAACCACAACTCAACACAGCAAACAAACAACACCCAGAAATCACAACAGCTCACCAACAACAACAACCCTCAACTAAAACAATTCACATATAACTCAACAGAAACTCACAAGCACAACAAATCTAACAGCACAGGGACAACAACTCTAAGCAAACAATATTAACTTTACATCAACTAAACAACAACAAAACAAAACACAAAACTCAACTGACTTTCAATGCCTTCAACACTTTTCACAGACTGCTGCCAACACTACTGATCTTCACAGGCTCCGCCTAAAAACTGCCTCCAAAACACAGAACTCTAACGGCTAACTCCAGCTGCACCAGCAGATAACCCAGAATTCACCAACAGCCAATTCAATCGTCAACTATCCATCCAGCAATTATGCTCTCTCTCTCTCTCTCTCTCTCTCTCTATCTCTCTTTTCTCTCTCTCTTCTCTCTCTCTCTCTTCCTCCTCTCTTCTCTCTCTCTTCTTCTTCCTCTCAACACACCACAACACCACAACACACACAACACATCCACTACACACACACACACACACACACACACACAAATGGAACTCCATAACTCCTCCATATTGTCATTCTGGTTGGTCTTGGTGGAGTTCCCTCATCTTTAGTCCCCTTATGTTTTCTGTAATGTACTCTTATTCTGTTTATTATGCCAGGTACATTTAGTTCATGTTCAGTTTCTTCATTCAGAATCTTTTTGAAACATTGCCCTCCTCTCTCTTTTTTCCCCCCATAACTATTTCCAACGCAATGTAGGCAGAATTGTAAGAAATTTTTTATTGTGACAGTGAACATAAACTGGGTGATGATGGCATAACAGAGGGGCCTGTAGAGAGCTTGAAAAAAAAGTTATATGTGGTATACTTTACTGTAGGTCTGTACAGTATTCTTTTAATTAATTTCCAGGTTTGATAAGAAGAGCGAGGCAGAAGCTGCTATCAGTGGCATGAATGGTGTTACTCCGGAAGGTGGCACGGAACCGTTGGTAGTCAAAGTAGCAGAAGAACATGGAAAAATGAAAGCAGCTTACTATGCTGGGTATCATGCAGGACTAAACAACACGAGAGGTGGAGGTCAAGGTAAATTTGTATTCACGTTATCTTTTTAACAATACAGTATATTTTGAAGGTGAAGGGAAGGTAATTGCTTTAGAAAATGAGTATGATGGTGAAGGGTAATTATCCCCTTTTTTTTCCCTCTACCAAAGATGTTTTAATGAAAACTGCCTAGATAAGTAAAACATGGGTGGAGGCTAGTCACTGTAGTACTACCAGACCTTATTTTTAAGAGGCATTGAAAATAGAATATTTTTAAGAGGCACTGAAAATAGAATTCAGCAGTGTTGTTTTTCCTATTGACAGGTTGAGTAATTTTTGATCTTACAAAATATAGAAAGAGTGCTATATGTGAAAAACTTAGATTCATGCAAAAATGATAGAAAATTAAGGTATTTCTGTAGATGTTCTGGTATGTTTTTTATTTTAAACTTGGATGCAGAGGAAATTTTTCATTAGGAAAAAATGGAATAACAGATTGGAATATTTTTTTGTACCCCTTAAATCTGGCTCATAATAACCCATTACCTATATATACTGAGCTTTTGTGCATCTTTGCAAACTTTCCAAGGCACTGGGCAGAAGAAGGAAGAGTTCTTCCAGTTGAGTGTGCTAAAAGTTGTGAAATTTGGGGGAAGTTTCGATTCAAATCGTCTTCATTGAGGATTTTCTTACTTGTATATTTGTACTTTGTCCGTTCTTAGCAAGTGCCCTACTTGCTACAGTTTCTTAGATTTTATTTTTTTTATAAGTGAAAACTTTAGTTTTCCTGATAAAGGCCTGTTCATTTATTGTTTTTCTCAAGTTTTGATGTATGGTTGACAGCTATTTGTTTGATAATAGTAACACTTGGATACATTTTGTAGAATTTATCTGCTAGTGGTTACCTAGTGGACAGGTGGGTGACTACCCCTCATAATAAGTAACAAAGATTGGTATTTTGCCTACATATACAGTACTGGTTATCAGCGATTGAGTTATCTGGCTTTTTTATCGAAAAAAATGTGCCGGTTTCCGCTTATAATTGCCGATACATACCTTATTATCCGGTATATAAGATGCACCCCTATTTTACAAGAAATATTTTTGTATGTATGTATGTCAGCATACAGTTATTGATTAATACAAACAGTCACCAAGTGTAATAAAGGTGATGAATTCATATAGATGCAGTACATGCAGACAAAGCAAATATGTCATCGAATATTAGTAAACAGCAAGCATTCCAACAAAATAAGGTATTTCAGCAAACAGCACAGGTTACTGTATGTACCATAAAAGACAGAAAGGAAAAAAAAAACACAGCTATTTGAATTTGATGTTATAATGGTGCCTTTTTGTTTTTCAGCCAAGTTTGCCATAATTAGATGTTACTTTATGGGATACCATGCCCTAGCTCCTCTCAGGTCAGCTGTATATTGTCTACGATATCTTCCTTTATGGAGCAACACCTTTGCCTCAGTCACCTCCAGCGCAAGTAACCAAAGGGAAACAAAAGAAAAAGCAAACATAAAAAAAAAAAATAACTTAAAAAAAACTTGAAGAAATTGTAAGTGCATTGTTAATGAAAAAAAAAAAAAAAAAGGCAAAACCATAGTAGAAGAGGAAGAACAAATAAATATCAATATTTTGGCAGTTTTGTGTTAATGTGAAAGCCCACCAGGGCGGCACTACAGTACTGATTACATCCACTCGTTGCAAGTGGCGGTTTTATAAAAATTTTATGTAGAGAATAAATAAATGTTTCCTCAAGGTAAAACAGTCCTTACAATGTTGAAATATCAGGATGGGTTATGCACGCTTGGGAAGGAGACACAGTGAGATGAAGTTTCCTTTATAGGCTAACTGCCATGTACTTACCATAAGTAATTTTTGGAAGTTTGTGATAACAGACTGATAATTCGGCCTGCTTTAATATTTTATTAGTAATACAATTTTCTGTAATAATTTGATTTGTTCGCTATTTTATTATTAGCAACAATTTTTGTGTGTACCCAGTATGTATAATGTAGGCTAGGCCTAACCTAGCGTACGGCGCTCAGTCTTCCATTGGTGAGATGGGTGCAGTAGATGCAGGACAGTTTTTTATGACTTATGTTAAATAAAAAAAAAAAAAAAAAAAAAAAAAAAAAAAGTGCATGTTAAATAAAATAAAAATAAAAAAGTGCATCTAATACACCGGTGAATGTGAATGTTGTACCTAACAGAGACGCCAAAAATCAGCGTTATTTGGTTATCGTCACGCTGTCAGAACGGAACCTCTGCTGATAACCGGGGACTGCCTTATAGCGTACAGCAATTTGATTTAGAGGAGTTAATGCCCATCCTAAACATAGTTTGTAATTTGCATTCAGTTCAGAAAATTAATTGACTTATTCAGTTTCTAAGGAATACAGTGGACCCCCTGTATTCGCATTCTCCGGATTGCAGGCATCATGCATCGGGGATTTCTATCTGCGAACACTTCCCACTTATTAGTGGAAAATTACCTTTCGCATATTTTTTTATGAGAAATCTCCACAAAATTCTTGTTTTGTTATAAATTCATAAAATGCACTTTTTCATACAAATCAAACTTACCTGTCAGATATATACATAGCTAAGACTCCCACGTCGTCCCCGACAGAAATTCAAATTTCGAGCCACTCGATACAGGTACGGGTCAGGTGATCTACCGGCCCTGCCCTGGGTGGAAGGACTAGGAACATCCCCGTTTTTCATCATGCATATTTCTCTGTCGCCCGGTGGTCATAAACATGTTGTTATTACCTCCTGACTTGGATGCATTTGTCAACACTTTGATCAGCGTTTTTTTCGACTTTTGGTGACGTATTTGGATCGTGTTTTGGCATTCGCTACTGTGGACTGTTTTTGGAATAACTCTTTTGGATTTTTCTCAGTATGTCTGATTCTAATGTGAGTGTGAGAATGTGTGTGAATGTAGGCTGCAGGGTGAGGATACCGAAAGCTTCGGTGATCCTCACACTGTATGCCGTAAATGTAGGGGGGTGCAGTGTTCTGCTATTAACACTTGTAAGGAATGCGAGAGTTTGAATGCAGAAGAATGGAAGACTTTGACTTCTTATTTGAAGAAGTTAGAGAGGGATAGAGTTAGAAGGCTGAAAGGTGTGAATTCAAGGCCTATTGAGCCTTTCAATAATAATTCTAACCCTACTACTGTAGATTCTCCCTATAAATCTCATTCTCAGAGTGTCTTTTCGGATTCGGCATCGGAAATCGCCAATCTGAAAGCGACGATTCGAGACATGAAGTCCAAGATGGCGGACTCGAAAGGTAAGGCTAGTGATAGTGAAAATTTTAGTGAAGTGAGCCCTATCAGTGTTGTGGAGGGGGCGTTTGATCGTCCCTGCGGCGCTCCAGGCCTAGACCTCTTCCAAGCTACATGCCCAGAGGAGAAGGAAAGTCGAAAGCCTTAAGGAGGTCGGAGGGAATCCCCAACGGTCAGACGTCCCTTCAGCTAGCTTTGCTTCATGGCAGCCAGCTCAAGGGCGCTATAGAAAAGCGTCCTTCGCGATGTTTCTCGTCCTCTCTCCCTCACCTCACCTAAACGAGGGTGGAAGGAGTCGAACTTATCGAGACCGCTGAAGCGTCATATGAAGCAAGACATTGATTCTAGCCCGGAGCGCTTCTCGGATGACGCCCCGTCGGCTATTAAGAAGGCGAAGGTGGCGTCAACGTCACCTGACGCTTACGAGGAAGTACCCCATCATGCTTCTTCCCCGAGTGATGACGAAAGGCGTCAGGCACTAGACGTAGGAGAAGCGTCAAGGAAGATCATTATGGCGGTGCAGGAACAACTGTCATCTCTTGTGGGAGTTTTAGCGCCCCGTCGGAAGGACGTGACGCTTCCTATTAAGAAGTCTCGTCCTCTCGCACCTGCTCGGAAGTCGTCTTGTAGAAGTGAAGCGTCAAATCAAGAGGAGCTTAGACGTGACGCTCCGTCCAAGATTGTGACGCCGAGTAGGAAGCCCTTAGAAAGCGAAGCGTCTTCCAAACGCGAAGCGTCATCTAAAACGTCAACAAGAGACGTCATACATGACGCTCGGAGAGCGGGAAGCGTCATACATGACGTCTTCTAAAGCGCGAGAGAAGCCGCAGGTTGTGACGCCTTCCAAGTCGATCAGAAAGGGAAAAAGGAAAGACTTTCATTCCCTAGCCCCTCTCCGATCAGAGTTTGTCTCCCCCAGAAGAGGAAAGTTCTGAAAGGAGAACAGAAACTCAGGATTATCACGAGTTCGAACGAAACTCGGATGATGACGATCTTGGAAGAGAGGGCTTGTCCAACTATAAGGTGTTGACTACCCTGCTTCTGGAGGAATACGGAGACGAGTTGACTCCGGCTGCTCCTCCTTCTCCGCGCTCGCTCTTTTCGAGTGCGAAGGTGAAGAAGACTTCGTCTTTTCTGAAGATGAAGCCCACCACCATCTCGATGAAGCGGGCTTTACTACGCCCCTTAGACGCTGATGAAGTCGAAGAAGAGATTAACCAGGACAGTATTTTGCATGCCTCCAGCAAGGTTAGCTGGGAAAAAGAGGCATATGGTACAAGACGGGGGAGGATATGGGTATCGCTCTCCCTTCTACTACAGAGGCAGACTTTTCGACGTTAGTTGACGCTTCAAGGCGTCCTAGTCTTAATTCTGCCCGCATTACTTGGAGTATTTCGGAACTAGATCATCTCCTCAAGGGACTTTTTCCATGTATTGGAAGTCTTCAACTTCTTGGATTGGTCCCTTGGGGTGATGTCCAAGAAAGCTCACGATTCGCAGGGAATCGAACCTGAAGCCCTGTTATGCATTTTTGTCGTGCATCGACAAAGCAGTACAAGATGGATCTTTGGAAGTCTCTGCATTATTTGGAGCAGGTCTTTTGTTTTGAAGAAAAGGACAGTGTAGGGCGCCTTCTTAACAAAGGCAGTCTCGCATGCGCAGAGGGCAGCTCTACTATATGCACCTCTTTCGAACTATTTGTTCCCTTCTAAGTTAGTGAAGGACGTGGCTCACTCTTTAACTGAGAAGGCGACGCAGGATCTTCTGACGCAGTCAGCTAGGAAGAAGAAACCTGCTTTAGTATCGGACAAGAAAGGACCTAGCACTTCTACGCAGCCCTTTCGAGGTGGTCCGATCTCCAGACCTCCCGCAAGAAGGAAGGCTCCAGAGAAGAGAGGTAGGTCCGCCTTTCGTCCCTTTAAAAGGGAAAATGAAACATTTCTCCTCCAAGCACCAGTAGGTGCCAGGCTCCTGCGACACTCCCAAGCCTAGACCTCTTCCAAGCTCACGAACACAGAGGAGAAGGAAAGTCGAAAGCCTTTAATTAAGGAGGTTGTGGGGAATCCCCAACAGTCAGACGTTCCTTAAGCTAGCTCTGCTTCGTTGCAGGCGGCTCAAGGGCACTATAGAAAGCGTCCTTCGCGAGTGTTTCTCGTCCTCTCCTCTCCCTCACCTAAACGAGGGTGGAGGGAATCGAACTTGTCGAAACCGCTGAAGCGCCATATGACGCCTGACAGGGATTCTAGTCCGGAGAGTTTCTCAGATGACTCTCCGTCTTCTAGCAAGAAGCGAAGGGGGGCGTCAGCGTCACCTGAAGTGTACGCGGAAGTACCCTTTCCTTTTTTTTTTTCCCCACCGAGTGATGACGAAAGACGTCATGCACTGGACGTGGGAGAAGCGTCAAGAGAATCATTATAGCAGTTCAAGAGCAACTGTCATCTCGAACGCAACGTCGGAAGGACGTGTCGCTTCCAATTAAGAAGTCTCGTCCTCTCTTACCTGTTCAACGACAAGTGTCATACAGACGGGAAACGGTCTAAACTCTTACAGAAGCGTCTAGTGCGAGAGAGAGAACAGGTGCTTACGAGAGTTTCGTAACGCCAGAGAGAAGTAAGACGTCTTTTTAGAAGCGAAGCGTCATTGGAAACGGAGCATAGACATGACGCTCCGTCCAATATTATGACGCCAAGGAGGACGCCTTTGGAGAGCTGAGCATCTTCCAAGCGCGAAGCGTCATCGAGACGTCAGCAAAAGACGTCATCCATGACGCTTGGCAAACGGGAAGCGTCATGTAAGCATGAAGAGTCTTCTAAAATTCTAGAGAAGCCGAAGCTTATGACGCCTTCCAAGAATATTAGAGCGGGAAAGAGGAAGGATTATCATTCCCTTAGCCCCTCTCCTGTTAGGAGTTTGTTTCCGCAAGAAGAAGAATGTTCGGAAACGGAGAGCGGAGACGCTTTTAGATCCCGAGTTAGAGGAAAACTCGGATAACGAATATAGTGGAAGAGAAGGTTTGTCTAACTAGAAGGGATTGACTAACCTTCTTCTTGAGGAGTACGGGGACGAGTTGACGCCCCAACCACCACCCCTCTTGCCTACATTCGGAAACAGGGAGGGACGCACTCCTCGTTCCTTTACGAGCTCACGAGAGACCTATTACTTTGGACGTATCACAGTAACATATTCCCTGATGACCAAGGTTTATTTACCAGCGGGAGAAAGGAAAATGTGGAGGGGCCGGACAGGCCTCAGCAGGGAGGAACCAGGGTTCCTTCATACCTAGAACTGGACTTTACACGAGGAAGTGTTGTCTCGATCTCAGGTCTTCTCTGTGGGGAAACTCCTCAGCGGTGGAGTTGTTCTTTTCGCCAACATTTATTTTCAAAATAAAAAAAGGCTTCACAGTGGTTTTTGCTTCACGGTCGTGGAAGATCCCAGAGCACTTTTATGGTTAGATGCCTTCCTGCTTAAATTGGGTCTCCTGGAGGAGACGTTTATGAATTATCATCCCCATTCAAAATCCGGGGGGGGGGTTGGGGGTTAGTAATGAAAAGTTTGTGGCAGTTCAAAGGAGCACGAGTGGGATGACCGTTAATAACCACCTTTTGGGCCGCCGGCCCAGGAGGAATGGTTCAACGGAGGGGTAGGTAGATTGGGAAGCGATTAGACCTTTCCAAAGATCCCTACCCGGAAGGACGGATCTTCCTTTCAATACAAACCATCAAACCTCTCCGCTCTCGCTATGGACCTGCCTTTCGACTATCGATAAAGAAAAAAGACGTTGTCAGAGCGGGTGGACACGGAAGGAGGCTTTTCCTCCGCGAAGAAGTAGACCAAAAGGCGCGAGCGCGGGAACGAGAGAAACGCAGAGGAGAGAACCTACACCACTACTGAAAGTATACCAGTCGAAGTGGAAGGTATTTAGAAGGATGGTGTTCAGATCCAAAGAAGGTGGTCCTCCCTCCAACCTAACCTCCTCTTATAGCGGGAAAATTTGCGGATTTCCGGGCTATTATTCCTGGAGAGGAAAATCTCCATCTCTAGCCGTTATCCACCCAATAGCAATAGAGGAATTCATTAGAAGTATGCTCTCTGGCTGTATTAACAAAGGAACAGAGGATTAGAATCGGGCAGAAGATAATGAAAGATCTCCACGATATCATAAGGTGGGATCCTTTTGAGACTTCAAAGTATAAGGAAAACCAGTACCTCCCGAACTGGAACCTAGGAACGTTAGTTCTAAAGTAATCTGCAATCGGGAAAGATTCGAAACCTTCCTCATCGGGCATCGTTTTTTTTTTAGAGGACATTACCCGAAAATGGCCTAGTTCCTATATTAATCCTTTAGCTTACGTGGCAAAGCAAAGGAATTAAGGGAATTGGCATGCTATGCAGGATGTAAGGTAGCCATTCAAGGGGGAACGGGAAGACTCAGCGATTTGACCCTCGTTTCAGACCCATGTTTTAGCGGAAAACGGAAAACGAAGAATTTTATACGAATCCACCTCGGCCTAAGTTCATTCGAAGTCAAAAGGCAATGTCAAAAAAGTCTCTGTAGGCAGAGAAACAGAGAGGTCTCTCTGCCCCTTTGTTAGAGCTCTGAAGGTTCTACCTTCAGAGGAAAAGCATACGAATGGGAGGCTTTCCTAAGGACCAAGGTCTTTGGTTCGCGCTGAGGGGTTTTTATTTAAAAGGACCACCCCACAAAGACTGATGGTTCCAAGAATGCGGCTGGCATTCGTTGTAGAAAGAAGAAACGGTCCATTACAGGACACTCATAAAGGCCCGTGGTTCCTGACGAACAAGTTACAACTGTTGAGAATAGAAGCTCATGAAAGTTAGATGCTATAGCGAGTCTCCTCTCTTGTTTCATAAGAAGAATATGTCGTTTTTTTTTTTTAAAAAACATAATAGATACGACATTTTGGAGATGCAACCTCAGTATTTGCAATCACTCATTACCTTGAAAGACGTTGCGGCTGTTGTGGACATAATGAGAAGTGTTTTTCTCTAGGTCCTTTCGTATCAGGCGGATACGATTGTTCTGGGTACAGGGACAGAAGAGCAGGAAGCAGACACCAATCCTTTAAAGTTTATACTTTCTTCTTTTTGGGATATGGTTCGAAGTCTCTTGTTCTAACAATTAGAAGGACTTAGGGCTAGCACGGGCGGCCACGGAAGGTACTATTGTTGGTTCAGTAAAATTCTTGTCATATCCAATTAGTTGAGGTATAATTTTTGAAAATTATGTATGGTTCGTGCGTTAGTGATTTTCGAGTTCACGATTGTTTTCGTGACGACGGTTCGGGGGATTAACTTCGAAACAAATCTGTTTATTCTAAACGTTATGGTTAGGATTGCAGCGTGGTCTGGGGAGGGATTGCAGTTGTGGCCTCCTTCATAAGGTTGTTATTGTCATATAAAGTTGGATCAGCACCCACCCATTGACAAAAGTCTTTTAGGCCTCTGCCGAGTAAGTGGGTAAGGACCCCCATCGGCACCAGGACCCACAAGAACTCTTGGTCCATAGATCATATATTCTCGCTTAAACGTTTCGCGAGGTGATGGCAGGACTACTGGGCAAAACACTCCCACGAAAGTCTACCACCTATCAGGGCAGGGAACCAAGGTTTTTATTATACCTACAAACATATGTCTTTTTACCTGTACCTATTCCATATAAGAAGCTGTCTCTTTAACCCTCCACCGAAGGGTGCCAAATCAGCTAATGTATTATATCTGACAGGTAATGTTGATTGTATGAAAAAATGATATTGTTATTGTTACAATAAAGTTTCATTACAACAAATACTTACCCTGGAGCAGATAATATACCAATTAAAGGCCCACCCACCCAGGCCTCCCCGCAGGGAGGAGAAAGGTTGGAAGAAGAGGAAGAAAATGATGATAGAAAACGCGGGGATGGTTCCTAGGTCCTGCCACCCCAGGGCAGGCCGGGTAGATCACCTGACCTACCTGCTAGCGAGATGTTGGCCCGCGAAATTTTTTGGAATTTCTTTGTCGGGGGACGGACGGAACAGTCTTAGCTATGTTATATATGTGCCAGCCGTAAGGTAAGTATGTATGAAACTTTATTTGTAACATAAAACAATATCATTTTTGTGATAAAAACTTTAAAAAAACCAGGTATAAACATTTTTTAGTGGGTTTTTCTGAGTTTTAACTAAGAAAATACGGAGGTTTAAAGGCCCATTATTACCAAGGGGTTCCCAACCTTAAAACCTGTGGGTTCATACATAGGGGTTGCCCGGACCAACCACACCAGGGGGCCAGGGCCCCCAACCCTATTCGGGGGGGGGGGGGGGGGGGGGGGGCGGGGGGGGGGGGGGGGGGGGGGGGGGGGTGGTTACCGGTATGCATTCCCTGCCAAATAAATTGGGCAGGGACCACTGTATCTGGAAAATAATTCATTCTCAGGAAACATCTGTGGTGGACTAAGTGTGCATCATCTATCTTAGGGTCAGGCTTGTCTTTCGTTCCACAACTGCTAACTGATGATGGTAGATTTGTTACTGGCCTTAGGGAAAAGGTGGTCCCAAGCTGAGTGGCTGAGAGAGATTCTATGTTAGCTCAGTCTTCTCTGCCATCTCGTGTGGAGAGATACCACCAATCAGTAGGATCTTTTATCTCTTCATATCTAAAGTCTGTCCAGTATCTTTCGAGCGAGAGATCTTTTGTTGCAGAGCAGCGATTCCAATTGTAAGGCTACTTCAGAGGAATTTTGTCAGCCGTCTGCTGTGATTAGTGTCATAAAAGGGATTTGGTAAATATAGATATGGATCTTTTTCAGAACAGAAAATTCTTTCTGTTTATAGTAAATCCCCCCATATTTGCGGATTCACAATTCATGGACTCGCCCACTTGCGGATTTTTCTAAGGACCGTATAGTCTACCCATTATTTCCATATAATTTTCATTACAAAATGCACTTTTTGTGATAAAGCTATTAAAATGCTCTGGTATAAACATTTGTAGAGTTTATTTAAAAAATAGTTACTACTTCTAAGCATTTATACAGTGGTTTCACGTATTCACGGAATTTAGCTATTCACGCGGTTATCTGGTACCCATCCTCCATGAATATGGGCCGTTTACTTTATACTGGCAAGGGGCTACAGGGCTGACTTGTGATTCAAGTCATCTGAAAGATGTGGACATCACTTAGCCCTGGGATTTCTCTATGTGGTTCCAGAGCTTTGAGTGGTATTGTTCACCTAGGAAACTCAGACCTCCTACACGGGACCTTAATCTGGTACTGAGTAGTCTTAACTTAAGCTCCTTTTGAGCCCATGCATCAGTTGTCCTACAGGAAACTGACTTTGGAAACAGTTTACCTTCTGACCTTGTCTTCCTTGGAAGACTTGGAGAACTTAATGGTCAGGCTTATGACATAAGCTCACAAGGGGTTGGGGGTCTGTAGCTTTTGATTCCGTATGGATAATAACCTTCAAGAGTTTATATTTTGACCTGACAGAGCACTGTGGTGTTATCAAAAGGACTCGTCACCTAGAAAGAAAGAGGTGTCCTAGAATACTGTTTACTGCATGAGGTGATAAGACAAGCTTACTCCTCATCGTCAAGTTCTGTCACCATTTCTGAACATAACATCAGAGGAATGAATAGGTTCCTCCCTGGCATTGAAGAAGAACTTATCTGTTCATAGAATTTTGAATGCTGGTTCCTGACTGCACCAAATCACCTTCACTTACTGCTAACAGAAGGATGTTGTTGCCCACAGATCTTTAGACAACCCCCCCCCCCCCTCCCCCCCCCCCCCCCCCCCCCACCCCCTCCCCCCCCACTCAGGTCCAGTGGCAGCTGTTCAACAAGTGTAACTCATCCAGTGCCCCTGGCGTGACAGTTTGTACCTTGTCAAAGATGATTGTGTAGGAGGGAATGAGTGAGTTGAACTGCTTTTTTGTGTAGGAGGGAATGAGTAAGTTGAATGACTTCTTTTTCTTTCCCTTTCCTCCTTTTTTCATACCTACGGGCAGTTTGAAGAATAGACACATCATATGCTATGACTGGGTTGATGCAGGTGAGCATTACAGCCATACTGTTACAGCACTTTTTCTGTTCCATACAACATAAGAATTCTGCTTCTCAATAGCTTCAACTCCTCTTTCCAGCAAGGGGAATGAGGAGTGGTGACAAACCCCTTTCTTGTGGCTAACATGGTTTGTTGCTTGAATATATGTGGTTCTTTTTGACTTCTGTATATTCAGTAAATCTGGACATGTTTCATTGTATTTAAGCCCAGTGGACTGAGTGTTAGATACTCACATATTTAACACCTCAAAGGCTAAAGTCCTCTTTAGAATTCTCATTTCTGAGAAGAATGATCAGGTGTGCCGAACCTCCAGTTGATTCAAGAGTTTCATACCTCCCTCCAAATGACAAAATTTTTAAATAATCTGTATTTTTCATAGCTAACAAACCTGAGGTCTTAACATTGATTGCCCACCTCTAGCCTCCCCTCTTATGTTTCATCCTGGGTTGGAAGAAGGACTGACGCGTCACTAGGTTCAAGCACGGTCTCTGATTCCACCTCAACTAAGTATTGGATGCCAAATTCCACAGATTCTTAGTGTTTACAATTGTTTATTATTTTTAACCGGTTTTCAGTTGGTGCCAGATTTATCCTTAGGTTTGTTAACTGTGAAAAATAAAAATTAACTGAAAATTTGTCATTTTTAAGACTATACAAGTATGTGGAATCTAAAGGATTGTTAGCTGATTGTCAAGCAGTTAGGTCCTTTTTATACTCTTAGACTTACATGCTTATACTCTTTTAGACTTGCATGCCATTTGCAAGAGAACCTTGATAAGATTGTTAGGTGCAGAGTAATTCAGATAGATATTAGCGGTGCTTTTCATTTAGTAAATCACAAGACACTTGTTTATAAATGTCAGATCCGTGTGGGTGGGTAAACTTCAGGGTTTCTTACTGGTAGGAAGCAGTGAGTTGCTTTTGGTGGGATCTTTAGTGAACCAAGATCTATTGTGTCTGGTGTTCCATAGGGTAGTGTTCTTGGTAATTTTTTTTTTTTTAGTGTATACAAGTGATATAGTTGTTGGCCAGGAAAACTAAATTGTTCAGTATGTTGATGATGCAACACTTTTGGGTGTAGTAAAATCTCCAATTACTAGAAATAAAGCTACCTAAAGTCTCAATCGGGATATGGACCAGGTTAGTGAATGGTGTAATTGGTTGTTTATGAGGCTGAACTCCAGGAAAACAAAAACACTATTAATTAGCAGATCTCACAGATTTTCCACCTGGCAGGTGGAACTTTGCTCTAGGAATCTGCAGTTTTAACTATTCTAGGTGTAAGTTTTGACTCGCATCTTACTTTTGAGGAACCTCTAATAAAAGTTTTAGCAAATGCTGCAGTAAAGTTAGGTATTGTTCATAAAATCAATGCAACCTTGTCTAAGTCATATGTGCTTCCTTTACTAATGCTGTCCTCTGGTGTGGATGTCTGCCTCTGCCAGAGATTTATCTGTTTTCAGATAGAGTGGTTTGTGGTGATAGTTTTCTGTTTCCTAATATTAGCAGTTATGACTTGGACCATTGACGGATGGCCTCTTGTTTGTCACTTTTTCACTAGTTGTGTTTAAGAGATCTTTCACATTCACAGTTGATCTTGGGTCCTTTTTTTCCTGCTGAACAGTAGCACCAAGTAGTAAATGTGCCTCGCTGTCAAACTTTTCAGTTCCAGAGGTCCTTTATTCCTCATGCCATTGGACTGTGGAACAATCTCCTAGAGGATGTTGTGCAGTTGGATCTTTCCTGATGGATTTGATATTCTTTAGAAGCTTGAATTTCAAGTTGCTGGGCCCTATGGGCTTGTTCCATATAAATAAGGTTCATCTTCTGAATAATGATATGTACTGTAGAAAAAGTAGCTAAAAGTAGCTGATTACAATACTTTTACAACCTGTGAGATATATTTACAACATATGTTATTATTATTTTAAAGGATTAGTTTATCCAGACCTTTTGAATCTTTGCTTCTCAGATAAGAAAACAATTATGATACAATGCACTTAATTAATGTGACTCACTCTCTCTCTCTCTCTCTCTCTCTCTCTCTCTCTCTCTCTCTCTCTCTCTCTCTCTCTCTCTCTCTCTCTCTCTCTCTCTCTCTCTCTCTCTCAGTATTTTTTTTTGACATTTATTTACATTCATATATTGTAGTAAAGTTTGTATTGCAGTAAAGTAAAATGCACACACACACACAACGAATTTATTAGGTACAGAGCTTTATAGTTTTTGTGTATGCATGGCATGCATGCATGTACTTATACAATTGTAATGTACAGGCAGTTCCCAGTTATCGGTGGATCGGCGATTTATGGTGCTATAACATACCTAACCTTACAGGAGTGCCATTAACTGATTATCGGTGCCATAAGCCCCGTTAATCACCCAGTTTCAGTTAACGACGGTTTTCGCTTACAGGCACCCCACCAATAACCGGAGACTGCCTGTATTGTTTTTTTTTTGTCTAAAATGTACACTGTACTGCAGACTAAATAAATAATTACATGCAGCACAAGATCTTACCTTGAAGATGGCAAAATATAAGTGTTGCATTAAATAAAGTAAAAGTCAGTCAAAATATCAAACCTTATTAGGTATTGGATAGCAAGGCCCTTGTAGGGTTGTAGTGACTGGAAACATTTTAGTAAAGTCAAGAATCGCAGAATTCTGTTGGTATGTAATGTAACAATTAGTGATGTTTAACAGTCACGGGGCATGGAGGTGTTATGCAGAGGCAGTTTCACTTCTTTTAACCCTATAAGTTTTAATATTTTGGAGGGTGTGCTTTCACAGTTCAATTAACTATGATTCATATTTTGTTGTATACTATACAGTTAAAGTACGTCTTTTAACCATAGACCTTAGAATTTCAGAACAAATGGTCACATATGAAACAAATTCACCTTGAAAATATTTTGGTATGGTATTAGCGTCCCACCTCGGTGGTCGCGGGTTCGATTCTTGGCCATTCCATTGGGGAGTGAGAAGTGTGTATTTCTGGTGACAGAAGTTCACTCTCGACGTGGTTCGGAAATCACGTAAAGCCGTTGGTCCCATTGCTGAATAACCACTGGTTCCATGCAACGTAAAAGGACCATACAAACAAACAATAATGTGATTGCACACTGATACACAGGCACAATCTTTACACATATGTGTACAGTTATGCATTTATTTAACCAAGCTTATCAGAATTTCTGAGCACTTCATTGCCTTACGGACAAGGGGGATTTTCACTTAAAAGAAGTTACTATGCATTCCAGAGGCAATGATCGTAGTTTTCATAAACAACTTTTAAACGGACTTTTTGATTTCAATGCCACTAAAGCAGTGAGTGTTTCACACTTCATCCTAATTTTTGGAGGTATTGTGCATTGCCATATAAGTGGGGCAAAAAACAATCAAAACAAAACTTTCATTTTTCCCTCTTATTTGATTTTGTATTTCCAGTTAAACCTTTTCATATTTATCAATATTCAATGTTAAGTAAATCATGAAAAGGAATCGAGCCTAAGACCTTTAATGTTTTTCTTAACTATTTTTTGATGATTTTTTTTTTTATCCCGAAATGGGGTAAAAAAAAATCATATCGAGGCAAGAACAAATCATGTTTATTTTTTGCTAAGGAAACATGTGTAAGAAACTAAAATGCGTTTTTCCATACAAAATGGGAAGTTTAACATGAACAAAAGTTAAATCATATCAAAAGATAACAAAAAAGTGTATTTTTTGGTATTTAATCGTGAAAAAAATTTTCATTACAATTTCCATAATCAAAATGAAAATCATTTCACTGGTATGAATTGTAAATCATGCATACTCATGCTATAATTCAGTTAACAAATCCTTTTCTATCTTCTTTAGACGAGCATATGCCATTTCATCTGGGAATCTAACGAAACCTTTCTTCACCATAAGTTCTTTTGGCCCGTAGAAAATGTACGTTATATCAACAATATCGATGTCCTTTTTGTTCTTGTTCCGCTCAATCCAGGTCCATTCCTTGGGGTTGCTGGAGATATTCTTCTTATGTAGAACATCATCTTGAGCTTTCGTTACTGTGCCGCCTTAACCGTTTGCAAAGGTTTTTATTATTTTTCTACAAAAATAAATCATTCGCGGTTCAGTGTAGTATACTGCATAGTACTTTCCAACAGCATCTTCTGATATTACAGGAATGCCAGTTTCTGTTGGAGCTGGTACCACTTCATGTTCATATTCCATGTCGCTTTCATCTTTATCCAAACTGAAACTTTCGTCATCAGCAGAATCACTTTCCAAGTTTATTTCTTCATCTGTGTTGTGCTGTTGGAAAGTGGTTCAGGATCCTTTTTCTTTCTCTTGCTTAACTTCATATTCATTCTTCCTTTCGGAACCTGATGACTTGTAAGCTCCTTACTGCATTCTCCTTGAGTGATAATTTGGCTATGCATGTTGATTTTTCTTCTTGTGAGAGGATGTGTTCAAAATTTCTTCCAGTGAAGTTTCCTTTTCCTTTGCTACCAACAGGATATTAAACTTCATTCCTGTTGGAGCCCTTGCTTGAATTTCATTAACGAGATCCATCCAACTCAAATTTTTAGCATAAAGTGTTCCTCGCTGCTGAATATCCTTCTTAATATCTTCAAGAAGTTCATCTTTATCAGTGGGGCCTTGAAAATCCAGCCAGTGACTACAGCCGGGTGATCCTTCTTTAGCTATGGTTGATGTATCAAAAAGACGCTTGTCTACATCTGCTTCAGGCACTAGCGTTACTTCTTGGCTAGTGAAAGTAGATCTCTGTGAAACATCCTGCTGAATTGCTGATGATGGAATTAGTTGTGAGTCGTTGATGCCTGCATCCTTATCAGTCATAGCATCCAATACCACAGGATTATTTTTGTCATCTTTTGGGCGCCCTTTGTCCAGCCATGTTTTGAAAGTTTTCAATTTCACAGGACAAAGGCGATCTTTATTGTGCTTTTCTGAATTCAAATGATATATTCCAGTAGCACGAAAACCTGCCTTTACATTGTCAGTCGAAAGTCCCTGCTTCCAGACACTGCACAGCATATTCACAAAGCCACATTTTTGTGATGGCACTCATGCCCATGTCTGATGTACATGCTGTTGCAGTGCTGCATCATAGTATGATTTTAAAGGTGCAAAGCAAGCAACGTCTAATGGTTGTAACAGATCTGTACTGTGTGCAGGAAGCTTGATGATACTGATATGTTCACTCTTTACCACTAGTATTGTCTCTACAGATGTATGGCTGAGATGCCCATCCAAAATCAGAAGTGTATTATCTAACAAGTCTTAACATGTTTTTATTAAAAAGAGAGTCTGTGCTAAGTATCTACAGTGTATGGATGGTTAAACAAGTTAGTCAGTCCTTGGAAAGGACAAATACTTAATTCACTCAAATTCAAAAGGATTTATTATGCTTTGAAGAGACACTATATGACAAAAAATATGATCGGGGAAATAAAAAATCAATTTTGGGGTAAAAGCTGGTCACACTTTGGGAACAAAAAATAAAGTCTGGGGTAAGAAAAAATCAGTGATTTTGATTTTTTCCTATCCCAGACTTAGCCATTAGAATGGTGCACACACACACACACACACACACACACACACACACACACACACACACACACACACACACACACACAAAAAGGGGGGGGGGGGCGGGGTCAGGGGTCATAGAGCAATATGAGCTACTTTAAAGTTTTGCTAAATTTTTTCCTTAAACTTTTGGAAAAAATGATCCTGAAAATATGCATAAAAGAAATGTTATGTAATATACACATGATAATAATTACAAAAAGGTATTCTAACAACAAATCGCCTAAAAATGATGATTAATTAGGGAGAAAGGTATAAAAAGGGGTGATTCTTTCTTGCCCCATCAACCCCTATATTTTTTCTTACCCCATTTTACTATATGTGATTCATTAACTTCTTCACTTAAGAAAATGAGGTCGAGATTAAAGCTGTGCTTAGCCACCTCCTAACCATCTGCGCTAAAGTGGTGAGGTTTATCACTAACGTTGGTATAACGTATCCTCCACTATACCTTTTCAAACGGTTTTTTTGACTTATGGTTAAATGTAATTTTACCCATCCTGGGTAATACAAATTTTTTTAAAGCAAATTAATATGTTTGGTGACTTTTTTTAAGGTGAGGGGGATGGCTCTATTCCCATTGTCACCATATGCTCCCTACATGTCTTTTTTGTTTTGTGGTGAGGAAGATCTTAATCTCTCCTTCTGGCAAAAGGCATTTTCCTCTGGGCAGACTAGCTTTGGTAAAAGCTGACTGTACTCCACAGTGGTCGTATTTGCCTGTTTCCACTTGCAGCTTTCTCATCACCAGTGCTGCTCTTGCAAGGATCTGCTATCTTCAGTATTAAAATTTCTTGGTTACTTGTAAAAATGGGCGAAGTTTTGCAGCAGCTTCACTTAAGATTATTTCACCAGAATCTTGTCAAAGAAATTGGGAGAAATGGCATCTGTAGACATTCCCCGAGTTGAGAAGGGAGACTTCACTTCAGTCAGCTACCAAGTCCAACCATCTGTGCGAGCACAAACTTCAAGTAGTCTACACGTTTGATTTCACCTGACATTCGCTTGCTTTTACGTATGTTTATGTATGTTTCGGCAAGAATTTCATCATGCCAATGAGGAAAAGACAAGGAAAACATCTCGCTAACATACAGATGAAGAAAAATCGCTTAAGTAATATTGCAGAATATCATAATATACGCGTAGTTAGTGAAGAGAGAGGGGAGGGTTGCGTAGTAACGCCCCCGTCTTGCCTGACAGCACACGTCACACTGTGCCCAAGGCTACGATCTTTGAGCAAAGAGATCTTCATTTATGATAAATAACAAAGTTTTGGTTTTTTAATACCCAAAATGGAATATGAAATTCATAATAATCATGATTTATTAAATTGTCTTTGTAAAAAGAGAGTACACCTTCGAGTTTCACCTCTGACATTCTCTTGCATTTTCGTTTGTTTATCTTTGTTTCGGCAAAAATTTCATCATGCCAAAGAGGAAAATACAAGGTTAACATCTCGCTAACATACAGAAGAAGAAAATTCGCTGTAATAAGCTGAGTTAGTGAAGGGGAGAGAGAGAGTTGCGTAGGAAGGAGTGCCCCATCTTGCCTCAAGCAGTGCCCCAGGCTACGATATATGAGCAAAGGGATCATCATTTATGATTTAATTATGATAAATAAAATAGTTTTGGTTTATTAATACACTAAAAAGAAATATACATTCATAATAATCTTTATTTATTAACATTGTGTTTATAGAAATACGAAGGAAAACTTTGAATGCCCGTATCTCAAAACTATACTTATTGACCTTCAAAATCTATCTTCTCACTTAGTTTTAAAGCTATAACATTGGAATTTGGTATATAACTCAGAAAGACATTATAGAACAATTAAATAGAGCCCTTTTTTCCAATTTTTGTTTCGTCTTTTTTGTATAAATTTTTTTCTCCTGATTTATAGGGTTTATTTTTTTACCATATTGAAAAATTCATATTTAGCAAAAATATGACTTTTCATACAATCAACTTACCTGTCAGATATATACATAGCTAAGACTCCGTCGTCCCAGCTATGTATATATTGCCAGGTAAGTATGTATGAAACTTTATTGTATTATAACAATATCATTTTAGAAAAAAACTCCTCATTCGATTGGAGGTCTACATCAGGTCTATATATGGTAGTAATCCCAGGTCTTAATATTAAATATCAAAGGAGGAGATAGAATTTGAAAAATGGTTATTTTCGGGATAAATCACCCTGGCGTCACAAAACTTAAGGTCAGAGGCGAAAATCATATGCGGTTTGGAGATGTCCCAAGTCACCTTATTAAGTGGTATGAATATCAAAGTCCTGTCCTTAAAAAATGGCATTAGCCGGCCGGCCCCCTTAAGGTTGCTATGGCTACAGGAATAACAACAGCAGCCTTGCGCTTTATGTCAAGTGCTGCCGTCACATTCAGAATGCTCAGTGATGTCATAAACATGGCGCCTACCATGACGTCACAGCTGTGGCCTGCACAGAGACGTGCTTCCATTCTTGCTTCTTTGATGTACGCTTTCTGATTCGGTACTATGGACGTTTTTGAGAGAAACTGCAAGCATCAGGAGAAATAACAGACATGCTAGTGGAAAAGTCATAAGTCTTTCCTACTCCTTCCGAGTAGGCGTTGACAAGTTTCAGTGACATTGATGCCAGTGCGTTCTCCAATCAATCATTGGAGAATAGGGGCTTTGTGGCTGATCCTAGTGGCAAGAGGAGAAGAAGAGTTTCTTCTCCATCTTTGAGCAAGGATTGTCACATCCCTATTATAAGAAATCACAAAAACTAGTTGTAAATGTCGAACAGGTGTCTGATGGAAGCTTGATCTAGTGCAGCTGTGAAGAATTGGAGAACGCACGACTCAGGGACTTCGTGACTGATCCTTGTGCCAAGAGGAGAAGAATAGTTTCCGTGACTGATCCTTGTGCCAAGAGGAGAAGAATAGTTTCTTTTTCATCTTTGGGCCAGGATTGTCACATTCTATTATAAGAATGCACAAGAAGTAGTGGTAAATGTTGAACAAATGACTGGTGGAAGCTTGGTATGCTCGAATCAGGGACTTCGTGACTGATCCTCGTACCGAGAGGAGAAGAATAATTTCTTCTCTGAGCCAGGACTGTCACATCGTTGTAAAAAGTTACAATGCCACAGCATTTTTGGTCTCATTGTCATGGCTTGCAAGGGTACCATCAACAACCTCACGCCTTCCATCGAGCTTGATGACGTCATAGCCAAAACCGCTATCAAAATGGTGGTAGTCATGACGTCACAACAGCCTACTGCTGCCAGCCTCTTGCCTTCTGTGACGACAATATAACTACGTTTTCATGTCGGTAGGACACACTTATGGAAAAATTTGAAATTTTTTGAAGGGAAATTGAAGACGCACGAGATTAAAGGAGCGAATCGTCATCGTCATCGCGATTTTGATTTTCTTGTTGGATAAGCTGCGGCAGTGCCAGTGCGTGCTCCAGTTAAATTTTGGAATAAGGGAATTCTAACATATCCCTGTGCTAAGTGGAGAAATATTATTTCTTCTTTGTCTTTGAGCTGGGGACTGTCACATCCCTCCAAAGAAAAAGCTCAAGCAGTAGTTATCATCTCAGTCTACTTTAGACGGAAAATGTTTAGGTTGTCAACGGTCCAGTAATGTCCTAGGTTGTGAGGACGATGACGGCCGTAGAGCTATGACGGATGTAGGAACCAGGACGGCTGTAAGAGCTATGACTGTCATGAGAACTATAACGACTGTAAGAACTATGATGGCCATGAGAACTATGAAGGCCATGAGAATTATAATGAACATAAAAAATGTGATGGCCGTAAGGACTATGATGGTCATAGGAGGCGACTGTGAATACAGTGACCAGCGTAGAAAGCATTTGTAAGAACTATGGCAATTGGTTCCCATGAGAACAAGAACAGTTGTAGTATCTAGCCTATAGTTTTACGACGCATGCAATGCTTGGCGGCCATAAGGTCCACGCAATAGTTGATGAGATGTGCCACCCTCTCATTTACATTCGAAGAGCAGTGAAGGTGCATTAACCACATTCACCTGCTGTTTACCAGTGTTTGCACCTATCACAACCAGTTTATGGATTCATCCAGTAATCAAATACAGTCTGCATTGTGGGAATTAATAGACTTTGGGTTGACCCAAGACCTCAAACCTTTACAGGTAAGAAGAATTCCCTTGTTTTTATCGTTTTTTGTACAATCTGGTATGTTCCTATAAGGATATTGACCAAACACTTTTACTCTTAGACAAGTAGTTATAGTTGATCGATAGGTTGGTTTCTTTACAGTGAAGTACTGGGGAACCATTCCTCTCAACAATTAGTCACGAAACATGTTTCAGTGTCTGATTGCACAAGGCAGTTTTTGTTGGGAGTAGAATTGTTTCTCCAGGTATCCATAAACTAAGATTCCGACCTATTCATTGAGTGAGGAACTGGAGTATATGTAGACCATGAAGAAAACTTCAAGTTGAAAGAAGGAGGTGGAACTTCTTTCTTTCAACATTTTATGTAGCTAACCATAAGTAGTGCAGTCGTAACCTAGGATTCCATAGCCCAGCTAATCCAGTCATACCTTTTAGCCTAACAAGTTAAATTCGTAGCCTACCCTAGTTAGTCTGAATCTGCCTTTACTATCTTAGTTTAATCTGAGTGGTAGTTCTTAGCTTTGCCTGGCCAAACTAACCAGTTTGAGGATACATGCACCAATTTAGCCTAGCAGATGGTTGAGGTCTTACCTTTTGAACCTGCAATTACTATCTTAGTTTAGTTTGAGTGGTAGGTAGTTCGTAGTTAGCCTAGCCTAACTCTTGGGTTAACTAGTTGACGACTTAGCATGGCTTGGCTACATGAACCTGCCTTTACTATCTTAGCTTGTTTTGATCAGTAAAGTTTTGGCTTAGCCGAGCATAGACTAGTATCTAGGCTACCTATTTGGAACACATTACTGCCTTAGCCAAGCAGGTGGTTGTGGTTTTAGCCTAGCCTATCTAGTTCAAACTTTCTTAAACCACTTCACCCTAGACTAAGTGGTTGAGTTTTTAGAATATGCTAGTGTGTCCTAGCCTAAACTAGTTAGCGCAATTCTACCGTTATCAACTTAGCCTAGCCTAAATTGGGGATGAATTAACCTAGCCTAACCTAGCCAAGCCAGTTTGAATCTGGTCTTGCCAACTTAAACTAAATTAGCCAGTTCAAACTTGACCATACCTACTTAGTGGTTGATTGCTAGACTAACCTAGCACCTTTGAACGGGTCTAACATCCTGGCCTACTTTCTAAGTATTGAAGATGAGAAGTCCTGAACCCAGCCTAACGGGTTCGAGCTTCAGTTTTCTGAAGCAGGTCATTAAACTAAATGTGCTCTGGAAACTGAAGGTTGGAAACTTCCCGTTCTTCAAGAGCTTGAGATTGGATCAGTTAGTTGAGTACAACTCTGAGCTATGTTGCTCAAGAGTAGCACCATGGTGGTTTCTGGCAGCATAGGGTTTCTCTTTTGGAAAGTAACATTTTGAACATATGCCAGTACATTGTAACAGATCACCACATAGGATGTTTTGCGGTTGGAAAGTAACATTCATTTTGCAGAGTGAGCCCTGCCCTGTTTAACAGGGTAATTCCTTGGACAATAGGATAATTAGGATGTGTCTGAGTAGAATATATTATCATAGGACATCAATTTGGGTTTTCCTATATCATCCATATTCTTGAAGACTTACGTAAGACCTGTCTACTACAGGGTTCTCGCTCTTAGAGCAGGCCGAGGATTCCTTTCGGGATACTGGGAACAACCTGGAAACAATTTGGAGGTTACGCAGGCCCTCCGTTCTGCCTGTTCCATCATATCCTGAACAGAGGAATGGGTCCTAGTATTGAGGACCCAAGATGAGTGACCAATAAGGTTCATCTTTGCACAACCTTCTCTACCAGATTCATGTGGAGATGAGGTACCACCAATAGGTAGAATTAATATCTTTGGCCTGGATTTTGACCAGTATCTTTTTCAAACTAACAGTTCTAAAATTTTGTGACCAGAGCATTAGCTTGGATGCTAGATGACTTCAGAGTTCTTCATCTCACATATACAAAAGAAGCTTTCTGTCCATTCAAGGCTTTCTGTCAGTAGATAGATCTTGTGGATCTGTTGTCAGAACAGAGGAAAGTCTATTGTAGTTACCTGTATGGGGATAGTACACAATTGACTGGTGATTAGGTCATCTGGAATGTGGATATCACTTCACACTTGGTTGTCTTCAGATGGCTCAAGAGCTCTGAACTGGCTTGTTCACATAAGAAACTGTGATCTACTACGTGAAAACATACTCTGTATCAGAGTAGACTGACTGGGGTACTAACAAGCCTGTACATCAGTCATGTTATAGGAAACTGACCTGGAAAACTGTTTTCCCTCAGGGTAATGAGCCAATCCATGTATTTTATTATTTGAGGTGATTGGACAGGCCTACTCCTTGTTGTCAAGTCTGTTCCAATTTGGGTCTTACAGAAGGGAATGCCATCAGAGGAATATGTTCCTCGCTGGCAATTAAAAACATATCTGTTAAAATGATCACAAATGTTGGTTCGTGACTGTATCAAACCATTTTCACGTTCTACATGAAGAATTTTACCCACAGCTCCTTGGATGCCTAATAGGGAGGTTCTGTCAGAACCTTGTGTTTCTTCGACCTGTTGGTCGACAAAGACTTTTCATTGGGACAGGCCGAGTCAGAAAAGAAGTGCCAAAGGGCCCTATTCAACAGAAACAAGAGAGTTCGATGATGGCGGGAAGGCAAGAACCTGTGAAGTTAGAGGAATGAACTCATATTGGACAGTTTAAGAAGGTATCTGTTCATTGAATTTTGAGAGGCGGTTCATTGCTATAACAAACCCCTTAACCCCTTTCAATTCCCTGTACATAAAGGATGTTGCCCAGAGGTCCTTGAAAACGTTTTCCTCAAGTCCTTTGGTGGCTGCTCCACAAATTGTGTAACTCATCCAGCACCCCAGCCAGGTCAGTTAGTATCTCGCTAAGATGATGGTATGAATGGGAAGTGGATGAGATAACTGGCCTCTTTCCTTTTCAAATTTCTTTCTCCTTTACTTAGGGCAGTAAGAAGAGAGAACCGTCATGAGCTGGAACTTACAAAATGCAGGTGAGTGAAGTAACCATATTGTTATAGTTATCATCAGTGTAGGATATCTATCAGTAGCAAGACATTCCTCTCTTCAGCCAGGGGGAGAGGAATGATAACAAACCTACATAAGTGGATACATTGGTTTGTTAGTAGAACACACATTCTTATCTTCCTCAGAGGCAATGAGCTTTGACATTGTATAGAAACCCTGAAGTCTGTGTATGATATTCATATATATCTTAGATTCTTAAATATGGTCAGTTGCTTCTTAGTATGCTGTTATTCAGAGAACTGAAAGGTGGCAAACTTCCAGTTGGGTAATAGTAATAACCTCCCACCAAAAGTAGCTCTATCCTAATGTTAAGACTGGGGTTTGTTTCGTAAATGAACAAATGACAAATTTGTAATCAGTTTGTATTTTTCATAGCTAACAAACCTGAGGTCTTAATATACAAGGGCCCACCTCCAACCATCCCCCTAACAACTAACCTGGGTTGGAAGAATAACTAACAGGGTAACGAGTTACAGGGGTATGTGGGTGGCTCCACATGTCTTGTGACCAAGCACAGATGCAAATAGACCCTTGCGTACACAATTTGTCATGTTTTTTTAGTTCTCTTCCACCTTCACCTCTTTCCATGCAGACAACTTGTAAATAATTCAGTTTGCCACCATTAGGCCTGTGGATTAAGGGTGTACACACCACTCTCTTGAACTTGTACGACTTATTCTTACGTATGTGGACTGTCTGGGAATTGTGTATTGATGCACTAAAGGCTATTAGCAAGTTTGCATTGATGCACAAAAGGCTATTGGGAAGTTTGCATTGATGCACAAAAGGCCATATAATAGTAATGGGTTTGTGTTAAAAGAATTTTGTTTACAGAAAGCATTTTTTACAATGCAGTCTTATTAAGAATAGTTCTGTTTGTTTGATTACTTACTCCTTACTTTCACCGAATTTTAAAAATAATTTTTGATGTTAAAGGAAGAGTTTTTTTTTTTAAGTTACATATCTTTTGTATTAAGGTTGTATTCAAAATGTTATCTTTTTGTATATTAATATTAGTATTTTTATTTGCATATAGATATATTTTTACTCCTAAGGCATATATGATATACATTACATAAATTTTAAGTTGTTGGGATGGCACGATATGTTTTAATATGATTTTACCTATTTTTGTAACAATTTTTTTTATCTAATTTTCTAATTTTAGTACTTGGCCAAGAAACTTAACTCTTAGGATATTAAATCTTAATTGCTTGTAAGTGTTTTGCAGTTTGACATTGGAGTTTTAAATCTGATTATAATAGTATACTATTTTCAAGGATTTCATAGCAACAACAATAGTAAGGGCAGTGGAAAAAAGTCAAAGTAATTTGGAATGCTGAAATGTTAAAAAAGGCCTTTTTAATACCTTAGCATAGTAGGTGAATACCCAAGACTGTTCATGATCAGAAATGTGGTGATATGTAGGAGTTAGCTGGAGTACAGCGTTAGTGTGAAAGAAAGGATTGTGTTTGATATAAGACAGATAATTAGTTGTGAATTAGAACAGGAGATGGTTATTTAGACTAGGATCTTGATTGACCCCTTTGTATAGCTATTTGGTATGGAATTCATCCAGCTTCAACCATTATTATTTGCTTTTGCTGTTCACATCTCCATAGTCCATAATGCATTCTTCACTTATGTTCCTTTCTCCATGTCTGCTATTTTCTCTCACACTTGCCAGTATTCTTAATCCTCAAGACCTAGAACATATCACTTTGATGGGAAAGTATTGTGGCCATCCCTCTGTTTAGGAACCTATGTTCCTGGCTATCTTAACATGCTATCTTAACATTACACCCAATTATTTTGACATTTATTTCAAACTCAAATCTCTGAAACCTCTCCCCCCTTTTAGATGTAGTTCTATGGTTTTATTATTGCTGCCTCCAATGTTGTGGGATGCCAGCGCCCATGTGAACAACTTTTCTATCTAGAGCTTTCACTTCCAAAAATCTTAACTCATTTAGTTTCTTATTGCATAGTTTTCATCTAAGTAGGTGTGGATCATCCAACTGTGCTCGTCCCAGGAGGAGCCTAGCTGACACTTTTGTACTGCTCTCTATGAGAATGGTTAAAAGGACATTTGCAAGCCTGTTACTCTCTCCTTCGTCATTATTTCATGTTCAGATGGAAATTTGTAATTTCCATAATAATTTTTCACCCTCTTACATGAAGTATTTTGCTGTTGCTAACCACTGTGTTTTTATATTAGTCATATAACAAACCATTAGATACAAATATTTGATAATAATGATGCCTTACCACTAGTTTTCCAAATGAAGTATGGAGGAAGGAGATTATGAATCATCTAAAGCTTGTGTGCAAAGGGATTGATTGATTTTTGTGAAATAATCTAGTACAAAAGAAATTCCCTATCACACAGGACATACTTTGCCTGGAAAGTACAATATTTGTCTATTATTTACAGAAAACCATAATCTAAGCAACATATCAAGTAGTCCAGTCAGTATAACCCATTGGCAATTCAACCCTGTGCTTAAACAGAAGTAATTTTACCTCTACTACAAATTTTAGTTAGGACTCTAGAGCACCTATATTAAAAGGCACTAAATGTTCCCCTAATGATACACTTTCATCTTGTGTGGATATCCTTCGCTATAGCTAGACCGGTTGTTGAAGGTTGGAAATGAGAGTTTCAGATTTGTTTGGCAACATTTGTGGGGATGTGGCTAGCCATTTTTGCATGCTTCTGTGCAGCTTCTGTCTTCCTTTAACCAGTGAACTGTGTTGATATACTGCTCAAGTTCCTTACTAAGATTGTTGTTGGAGCTTTGTTATTTGGGTTGAATGTTACTTACTGTTAAAGGTAACCTCTGTGCTAATAGGTGAGGTGGCATTCAAATGTCTGGTCCACCTTTTTCTGTAGCTCTTATCAGAATTCTCTGTGTTGCCGTTGTGTATACAGTTTTTTAATGCTATAAATTTTGTTTGATGCATTTGCAGAAAGATCGCTTTGGCAAACGTAAATTGTTACACTGGATTTAGACTTCTCTGTCATCACCATCTAGTGTTGAGGTTTGTCATCACCATCTAGTGTTGAGGTTGTTAGCACTGATAGGAATGATGACGTAGGTATGGACATTTTTATTAATATGTCTTTAGTGAGTTGTTTTAACTCTTTTGTGTTGACTCAGTTGTTAAACCAATTTTATCTACTCATTCCAAAACTTTGTTAGCTATTCCTCTGTCTCCTCGAAATGCACCTGTTCATTCTTTACATGCTGTTTCTTTTGTCATTGGAAAGTCTCTTCCTTCTGACTCTGCTAATGTTTCTCTTTCCAATCATACTATGGTTACAGATTTTATTGTTGTTTCCAAGCCAGATGTTCTAGCTGCTGGGAATGTTCTTAAGTCGGTTGAGATGTTTGGATTAAGCCGGAGAGTTAGGTGTTGCTGAAGCTTGTTTTTCTCCTTTTCCCCAACATTTCCTGTTTTCTTTAATGCTTGGTGGTGCTTCATCTTTAGCTCTGCTAACTTGTATTGCCTAAGATGAGCAGCTGGAGACTGTTTTAAGGAGTTGGCTGCTGTTGCCTTAACTCCACAGTTGGTAGAAGAGTTTGAGTTGGAGGATTCTCCTTTGGTTTTTTCAGGCTTGCTAGAGCATTGCACTTTGCTTTATCCTCAATTTATTGGAGGAAAGAACTTCAGTGGAGACTAGGTCTCTGTTATCTTCTAGTATTTTGGCATTTGAAAAAGCTCAAGCTTTCTCTGTCAATTAGAGTGCATTTCAACGACATCTGTTATTTTGGCACACAAAGATTCCTTTAAGTCTGCCAGTTCTAGTCCTGGTTTATTGTAATCTAGGAGAGCTTCCTCTTATGACAGGCACGTTACCAGTGCTTAAACTGTCTTGGTCAACAATTCTGATTTCTTTGCTTCCATGAGGAGATGAGCTTGTTGGGGCTTTATAAATGATTTTTGCTGGTGCCAAAGACGTTCAGAGAGTCTGCCTTGAATCCAATTCAGTTCATTCTATATCTAGAGATGAGGATACTCTTGTAGTATTCAGGCTTTCCATCAAAGAAATTAGTTGACAATTTTTTATCGCTTCTAGGAGAGTTTCAATCCTTAAGGAAGCTTCTTTCAAGACAATATTTGTTTGTGTTGGGACACATGGCACCTGAAAAAATTGGTTAGATTAGCAAGGCTCAGGATGTGCCCAATTCAATTTCATTTTGAAAGAAACTTAAGGGAAAAAATTTATTGTTGGATCAGTTGAGCAGGAAAGGAAAATTGTACCCACGGAATGTTTGTTACATCCACAAGACTGCCATTTGCTGTGAAGTCTGTGGGGAGCGCCAAATGTGGACTTATTTGCAACGATGAATAAGAAACTATCAGTGTATTGTTTTCCATGCCAGGACCGTTAGGTTTGAGCAGTGGATGCATTTTTTCAAGATTGGTCCAACCTATGGGCTCCTGCTTTTCCTCCTTTTGCAGCAATAAGGGAAATGCTGAACAAGTTTCAGGAGTCAAAACATGATAGAATGACTAGTAATATATCTTGGTGGCCTCAGAAAGAATGGTTTCTGGATCTTTTAGCTCTTTCGATTGGTTTCCCTTTTATTCTTCTGTTCTGCATGCTACACTTACTGCTTGGAAACTCTCGACTGTCTCTTCCAAGCAAGGGGATTTCTAAAGTATCTCGGAAGTCTATCCTTAAATCAATATAGCGACAACCATGGCCCTGTATGAGAGGTAGTGCTTTTGTGTACTGCTCCTAGTGTTAATTTAGAGGGATTTCCAGCACCTGTACCTCTGTAGACAATATCATCAAGTTCTTTCGATTTCTGAGATAAATAAGAATTTTTCTGTAGCTGCTATTCAGGGGTATAAATCCATGTTTTCCTCAGTTTTGCGTCATGTGTGATTGGATCTATGTAATGATCCATACCTTAAGGAAGTGTTGAGATCATTCTCAATCTCTTATCAGGAATCTGTTTGAGCTTTTGGAATCTGCTTTGAAGTTCCTGGCTATGAAAACTTTTTGGTAGCTCTAGCAAAAAACTTTGGTAGCTCTAGCAAAAAACTTTGGTAGCTCTAGCAACAGCAAAAAGAGTGAGTTGTGGGCATTCTCCAGTAAGTTAGGCTTTTATAAAGGTGAGTTGCAGGCATTCTTCAGTAAGCTAGGCTTTTGTAAAGAGGATGCTATTTAATCTTATATATATGCCTTGTTCAGAGGTAAGCAGCTAAGCTAATACCCTGAACAGTGTGGGGTCCAAATAAACCTGTTTGGAAGGAAATGAAGAAGAGGTTCTACTCTGTCTTGTTAGGACAATTAGAATTTATTTGAATAGGTTAAAGCCTGTAAGGGGCGGAGTTAACCATTTGTGGTGTTGGAAAAACCTAAGACTAGTCCATGAAAAACTAGATCCAGATTTATTACATTTTTTGGAGGTAAATAGTGTGACAACAGTTGCTACATAATTTAGTTTTTTGAAGAATTGGTCACTTTGAGGACATGATTAATGTGGCACAGTGGAAGTGTAATAGGGTTATTGTCACTCATGGTTTTAATGATGTAGAAATCGTGTTAAAAAATGTTTTAAGCCCATAGTGTAGTACTGGAAGCAGCTAAAGCGTTTCCTTGAAAGAAAAGGAAGAGCAATCTTTTAGGCTGTTTTTAAACCCAGATATTTGTTTTTAGGGAGTGTGAAAGTACATATATTTGGGGGGTTGGGGTGGGTGCTGCTCAGTGTTATGTTTCCAGATGTGCAATTAAAACCAGTTATAAAAATAAAAAAAATTCTATCCATCTGTCTTCATATACAAGAAGAGAGTTTCTATTCTTTTACTAGTGTTATATGACAGTCTGGGCTTTGCAATGGTAACTTATCAATAGGCTGCATGTAAACAAATATCAAAACTCAAATGACATCATAACTCAACCTATGGAATAAAAGTACATTGCTCAGGGATGTAATGAGACTCAGGAACAGTTAACAGATTTTACCATGTAAGTAATAACAACAAATGGATCAAAGGAGCTATTTATAGACTGGCAAACATGTAAATAATAAAAGATGATAGTAAAAAGGCTGAACGAAACTGCGCGAAATGGAGAGCTTTGTGCACTGGGCCACAAGTGTCTTGCTGATGTTAAAATGAGAATTGAGCAGGAAGTATCTTGTGTCACGTGCAATAGCCTAACCTTATGAAATAGAAAGATCGAATTAATTCTAGAACTAGTGTGAATCATGACCCTAATTATGTAGCATCAAGCTAGCCTAACTTGCTGAAATAATATCCCTGATGCCCAGATATTGATCTAGACCCACGAGCAGGAATTTGATGCTTCAACCAGTCAACTAAGGATGCGAAATATGAACGGCAGTGGCGTGAAGGGGTTCATCTAAGGTCATAATGGGGGGAGAAAGTTGAATGGGGAGAGAAATACATGTGAAAGATCATTAGACACACTAGGAGGTTTTTTTTTTAGTCACAGTAGGAAAATAGAGTTTATTAGAAGGAAAATAAGTCGCCAAAATACTTGAGTTCATCTGTAAGTTTACCATAAGAGTCAAAGGGTCAATCCTGTAAGGAGGGTGATCCTGAACGGCTGTATGGGGCTCTGTTCAATGGCAGTCTAGGGGAGGAGAGGGCTATTAGATCATCCACTCTAGATCATGGCCAGTGAGTCTGTAAGGAAGATTAGATTCCATGGAATGACCTTCTGAGGCGAGGGTCATGGTCGCCTCAGGGCACGTTTCCAAGATGTCTGCCCTCCAATCTAACGTCTTTTCAGTGTTTACAGTGGTGTTCCCAACCTTTTGAACAGCTCTCAGCAACCTGAAAAGACAGCAAGACTTCTTGGCAGCAGTGAGAAATAGTATTATGAGCAAAGGTTACGCCCTACCCATAATACACACTACCAAAAGCAGATTTTCAAGAAAATTGCATTTTTCCCTAAAATAGATTCCCCATCCTTTTTATTATAATATCTCCTCTGACAGTCACTCATCAATGACCCTGTTGCCTGAGTAAAACTTAAGCTGTGTAGAAGTATGTGTGAGTGGCTATCTGCAACCCTGCACAAGCTGTACCTAATTAGAAAACTTCTTTTCCAAGCTCAACAACCAGTTTAGATGCTGGGGAAGATATCCATATAAAAGACTGTTGCACAGTTTACAAATTTGCCATTGTTACATATTTCAGGATGGCTGCTAGCACATCTATTCCAAATACAGATCGTGGAAGTGGATGAGCAATCATTTTAGTGTTAATCATTATTCTTTTAGTGTAAAACAAAAAAAACATTTTTAATATAAACTGATATGTTGCTTTCTTTGTGCTGAATCATTATTGCACTAACTAGTACCATTAAAGACTGAGAGGACCTTACTATGGACACTCATACTCGAATACTGTATTACTCTGCATCCTCTCCTTATTCTTCATGTGGTCAAAATCGTCCAAATTCAGAGTGAAGAAAAGGGAGGTGGGCAGTCACACAAAGAGTAGTAATTTTCTATTATTGGAAAATATTCTTCATGTCATAAGAATGCTGTTTGTTTACAACGGTATACTTAAAAACTTATGCTGTATAGTGTAGCTGTGGAGCACTCCCAAATCCACTTGTAGGTCCTCGTACATCATCTCCTTCATTTTGTGAGTTCTTTATCTTGCAGTTGAGCCACTCCAACTCCCTCTTTTCACTGGTTCAAGCACAGAGTGGCTGAAAGTGCCAGTGCTTGACTTGAATAGCAATTTAGGAGGGAGGCAAGGGAAAAAGGCATCTTTCCAAGACCCCAGGAACACTAGCTAGATCAGAAGTCTATCCTCAATACAGCATTGAATGTATCATAGTATGCAAAACTTGTATAGTACTGAGGTCATCTGTAAGGGTGACAGCAGTCAAGACAACAGACTGTATTCAGGAAGTAGCGTAAAAATAATGGAACTGATAATTTTAAATAAGGAACCTACAAAGTAATTACATAGCTATCAGTTTCTAACTATCATGGCAGCTTAAATTTTTAAATTCGCAGTAGCGCTCCTATTGTTTTAGTGTAGGTAACTAGCCCTGCCCACTTTTGATGGAGTAGGTACAACACAGTTGAAGAGCTCAATTCGTTTCTGCTGGTCAGTGACTGATCATTGGTTGTTTGAGCAGCATTTTGTTTTGAACTTTTCATTGGATGGTTGTGGCTTACCTGATAGTAATTTTTAAAAAATTATCATTATTATTATTATGTTATTATTATGTCTGGCTTTAGTACTATCTGGTTTTGCAGCAAAGGCTGGAATACTAGACTGTCGTCAGCCAAATACAACTCGTATACTATTTGCTGTCTGTGCAGAGGGCAAATTTGTTCTTCTGATATAACCTGTGAAGAGTGTAGGGATTGGGATCAGGGGAAATGGGATATTGAATGCACTTCTTGACAAACTTCAAAGAAATAGGCTGAGGAAAGGTGGCTGACGGAGCTGAAGTCAGGGGTGCCATATTTCTTTTCCTGATGTACCTGTTCTGTCTACACTCATTACCAGTCCTCCAACTTCTACAACAACTCCGTTACCTGGCTCACAAACTTCTGAACCCAATGCCATCACCAGTCTGGAAGCCAGGATAGATTAGAAATTTGGTCTTTTGGACAATACAGTAGACCAGATTGGGGCTTCAGTCAAGGTCCTTATGGATGAGATGAGTGCAAGTGATATTGGTACAAGTGTAGTGACAGTGTAGCAGGTGACTACACTTCCCACCGACTCTTCACTGACCCTCCTAGATGAAGGTCCCTGTCTAACTCCCCTAAAACTTTGGAGGCAAACTGGAGACCCAAGGGAGCTTAGTTACCACTTTTCTAGTGCTTCTACACCATTGAAAAGGCATGCATCCACTGCTGAGCATGCAGCCCAGAGAACAGGAGCATAGTCCCAAGCCTACCTGTAGCTTCTGTAAGTGTCCTTGTTGTTTGTCTCCTGAGCTTTCTGTGGCAGAATGCCAGTATTTGTATGTGTAGTGGTCTTCCACCTCTTAAGAATCTTTGCAACTTTCCAGTGTTTGAATGTTGTCCGGTGTCTGAGGGTTCACCTATCTGCTTGATGCCAGCATCTGTCAAGCATTTGGCACCACGTTCTGAGCCCCAAATGCTGTGTCTTCAGGCTGGCTCAGTGGTTTATATACCTCCATTTTCGATCCTTTGTTGGAACCTATCAAGTGCCGTCTGGACAGTATTTTGGGTCTTTTACGAAAGCTTCCCTCAGCAACTCAGGATCCATTGGACTTGGCTCTTTCTTCAATTTTGTCCATGATGAAGACCTTGAGCAAGTGCAACCTACTTTGTTTGTTTTTTATTTTATACATACATAATAATCAACCTTCTTCGCTCTAGCGGCCCCGACGTCTTCTGGTTCAGTGTTCATGATGAGAGCCGGCAGAGTCTTCCAGGCTGCCAAAGATGATCCTTTCCTTATCAAGGAAAGCCTTATCTGGGATTGATGTTTGGTTAACAGAGAAGAGGGATTTTGGCAAGGTTTTTTTTTTTTTTTTTTTTTTCCCCTCTCACCTGTTGTGAAGGAGACATCTTTTGTATGCCACTAAGGAAGCTCCTTCCTTGGGTTTCTGCCTCCTCCCAGGGTCACTTCTCCAGCCTGATTATCTGGACCATTTAGTTGGTGGCATATTCAAGGTCTTTGAAGTCTTCAGTTTCTTAGACTGGACCTAGGGGTGGCCCTTAGTTAAGAAGATTGAAGACTGCGCCACTCTTCGAGAGAACTTTTCTTTGGACTGGCTTGGAGTCCTCTTATGCACAGATAAAGCGATTAGCAATGGCTCACAAGAACTGGCTGCCTTATTTTATGTGGGGGTTCTCAAGAAAAGGGAGCTATGATGCTCATTTATGACAGAATGGGTCACTCCCTCCCAAAGGTTGGCTCTCCAGTTGCGGAACACAGCAGCAGAATTATAGAAGAAATCAACTCTAGATCTGCTGGCACAGTCAGGAAAGTGCCCCAAGGAGTCATGACATGGTCTTACAGTCTCCTTTAGTGGAAGGACAGCTTCCCCACTTCAACAGCAACCCTTTTGAGGCAGCAGAACAAAGTTTCCTGCCCACTCACAAATCTTAGGTCAGCCTTACTCGTCAAGAAATCATCCACCAAACCCTAATTGCAAGTGAGGATCCTGTCCTCCATGTTCCTTTTGGAGCCAGGCTTCTCCAATTTTTGGGCAAATGGGAAACCAGGAATGTAGAGCCATTGGTCTTGGAAGTTCTCAGAGAGGGCTATTCCAACCCGTTTAGGAGAAACCACCTTTAGTGTCATCACCTGTCAACTTGACAGCCTACTTGGTAGGCTCAGAGAGCATTTCAGCCTTGTCAGAATAATGCACTGAATTTCTTTGTTCAGACAACAAAATTCAGAATGAAAACTAACCAGTCAGTCTTGTCATCCATCCATTCGCCAAGGAGATTGGATGACGACCATCACTATGCAAGATGCATAGTACTTCCATGCTGCAGTACGTCTGGACTCCATGAAGTACCTGGGGTTCTTGTTACAGGGTAGAGTCTTACAATTTTGGGCCCTGTGCTTTCGGGCTTTCTACAGCTCCTCAAGTATATATCCGTATTCTTGCCCCTCCTGCTCAGCCAGCAAATGGATGAGTCTACTGTCCACTCTCTCATCCATCGTCTTCGACCCTTTAGGAAGACTGCACGCGAGTATTACAATTCTCCCTAGAGGCCAGTTGGCACTGAAAGACACTTTCAGACTCATTCGATTTTTAGACATAGAGTCAAGACATTAGCAACCTGATTAAGTTTTTGGACACCTCAAAGCAAGAGAAGACAACTTCAATTTCCTGGAACCTGGATGTCGTCCTGAATGGCTTTTGGGCCCCCCATTTGATCCCCTCCACTCTTTATCCCTCAGGGATTTAATGAAAAACCATTTTTCTGGTTATTTTGGCTATGGCCAAGAGGATTAGTGAATTGCAGGCCTTTGATAAGAAAGTTGGATTTTTGCAGGGATATGTGGTCTGCTCGTTCACTCTGTGGTTTTTGGCTAAAACAAAACTCCGTCCAATCCCTGGCCCCTTTCATTCACTATCAAGAATCTGATGGATATCCTTGGACCAGCACACCAAGAGAGAGCTCTTTGTCTGGTAAGAGCATTACGGCATTAGCTCAAGAGGACTAAGAGGATCAGAAGCCTCTTTCATAACCTCCGGTGCTCTGTCAAGAACCCCTATCGTCCACTATCCAAGAATGCTTTGGCTTTCTTCTTGAGGGACGTAATCTCTGTGTCACACTCGGAAATTTGAGAGGATGTTTTATCCATTGTTAAGGTCAATGCCCACAAGATAAGGGCAGTCACCACATCAATGGCTTTTAAGCATAACTCATCGCTATCTGCGGTCCTTGAATCCCACCTATTGGAGGTGTAGATCGCTGTTTGTTACTCACTAGTATTTATGTGATGTGGTTACTGAGTTTTGGGAAACCCTGAGGTACCAGTACCCACCAGTCATTTTTAATGTATGGCTAGTGGTTATTTTATGTAATGTGTAGGTAACAGATATCTGGTTTTTATGGTATTGCACCCAAAGCAAGGGCACTTGTTTTTTTTATAATGTAATGCTTTGGAAATCTTCAAAGTACTCCTTCACTGCAAAGTTCCCGCTAAAGTAGAAGCTGTCCATGGCTTTACCGCCATGGCACTACAGGTTGAGATGAGCACTGACCTGAGGCAGTATCTTCCTGCTGTAGTACACTAACCAGGTAAGGTTACAACAAGCATTTCACCAATGCTAGCTACCTTTCCATTTCAAACTCCTCCATTACCGAGTCTTTTTGAGTAGCATATGTCCATGTATCCTACCTGTCAATCTGAGATACAGCTATGTATGTAATTACTTGCTAAGTTTTTTTATATAAAAATGACATTTACAATAAAATATAGTTTTATATATAGACTCACCAAGTAATATGTGATCAGAGCCCTCCCTCCCCTTTCATCGACATAGGCACAAATGAATGGAGCTCTTCAGCTGTGTTGTACCTGTTCTTCCCCGAAAGTGGGCAGGACTAGTTACCCACATCAAAACAATAGAAGCACTACTGTGAATTTCAAAATTAAAGCTGCCACAATAGAAATAATAGCTATGTATGTAATTACTTGGTATGTATATATAAAACTATTTTATTTTAAAAATGTCATTTCATCTGTAAACTAAGGTACTGTATAAAGTGCATAAGAGATGATGTGATATGTGAGTTTGAGGACTTTATTGAAGATGCAGTGGTACAACCTTGCCCCATCTGTATATTAGCCTATAACCCACTGTAACAGTTCATCTCAACAAGAAAATGTCAAATGTGTATGGGTACCATCTATTATTTTCATTTTTGTAAAGATAGGGCGACATTTCCATGTAATAGCTTAAAGGTTGGTATCACTCTTTAAATTATGCATATGGTCTAGAAAGACAAAGTATCTTGCACATCATGTGCTATTACCCTCAGTTATAAATCAACAGCAGTGTGTCTGTCAACTTAAATAATTGCTAGGAAGGATCAAGGGGAAACTATTCTTGCCTCTTTGTGTGTGTGTGTGTGTGTGTGTGTGTGTGTATACTAAAGGAAGAATTACAGAATTATTAAGTGCATTGAAGATGTAACCTTACACCTTAACAGGTCAATTGTGAAAGGAGCAACCATCAAGTCTTTGAATGACTTGAGTCTCTGCCATTAAGTCTTGGATGAGGGAGTCCAGTGGATAACCAATACTTTGAATGAGACATAGTTCAAAGCTGTAAGAATTAGCAGAAATGGTATAGAATCAAATAAATTATGGGCAATTTCGGAAGTTTATATAAGGAATCTTGATCATGATCTGTAAAGCAGAGTCCAAATCTTAGCCAGGATGTTGTACCAAAGGCATAGGAATTGACTTCCTAAATTGATGAATTAATTCTGAAGAATCTTGATTGGAACTGAAGTTCAACCCATGCTGAATGAATAACATGAGAAAGGGGTACCATATACATATCTCATGATCATAGATAATGAATCTCTTTTGGTGAACCCTGTGGTCAGTGTACTTTATCATGCTTTGTAGTTATTACTAAGGTTCTTTGTATCATTTCTTTGGTTCTTAGCTGTGACTCCTTTAAATCCTTTTGCTGTACCTCCGTTCCTATCTTTTTCTTCTATTGTACATGCCAACCACTCCTAACAATTGTTCATAGTGCAGTTGCTACCTTTCCCTCCTGTTACATCTGTAAATCCTTTTTACTTCCAGTTTCCCTTTCATGCTGAATGACCTCATAAGTCCCAGCACTTGACCCTTGGCATAAATTTTATATTCCTTTCCATCCTTTTGGTGAATGGAAAATGAAGAAGTCTTGGTAAAGGTTAGTTGTCAAGTTATGCAGGTGTTGTCATTGCAGCTGTTGCAACCCCAGAAAAGCCCCTCTCTGAGTTTACACGGTATACTCTCAATCACAAAGATGCCTGGAATTCATATGATCCTGGAAACGTGAAAGTGGAGATGATTTCAGAAGTTCCCTCCTGAGGAAAGAGCAGTGAATTTGAAGAAGACAACTCTCTTTCTCTCTCTCTCTCTCTCTCTCTCTCTCTCTCTCTCTCTGAAGTAAGACTTGCAGGTAATATTCTTGACCAATTGTTAATATTAAGGTTAGTCAAGCTTCAACCTCAGTTGAAAAGCTGGAAGGGTTCAACATGGAAAGCATCCCCATGCGAAAATGAAATTATGAAGTGATACTTGTGTGAATCTTATGAACAAGACAGAATTTGCACACAGCTAACAATTAGATTTTGACCAGGAAGGTAATTTTTTTTGGTCCCAGCTGGAAGAAACTCCTAAAAAATATATGTTAATAAAGCCCAGTCAAGAAAAGGCAGTAATATTTAGTTTTATGTGACAAATGGTATAGTTTAGAATTTAAATGCAGAAGGTGATCCTAGGTATATTAAATTTTATCAAGTATGCATAAAGAATGACAATATCAGATCTCAACACAAAAATCATGAGCAAGAAAGGTAGTGAACATAAGTTTCTTTTTTTCCCATTTTAGTGCCAGAAATCAACACAAAGGTCATGAGCAAGACAGGCAGTGAACTTAAGTTTTTCCCCTTTGGGTTTAAGTTTGTTTCAGCTGGCAAATAGGAGAAATATTAAAATAGGGCAAAATAAAAGAATAGGTCTTTTTGAAGTTTGAGAGACCTTCGAATATTGTGAAAGACATTGTAAATATACCAGTGTTTATGTACAGTTTAAGTAATAGACTGAGTATGTTTCTCATAAGTCATTTAGTAGTCAAGGATGAGACAGAATTTTAAGTGAATTGCATATTTTTAATAAAACATTTAATGAAAGGGTTTGCTAGAGGGACCCAGTGTCGTAGACCTGTTGACAGCTATACTTTGAGGGTTGCTTGACTTTGACTTTTATTTCACATAATTTGCACCAAATGATGATTTTGGCTCTGTCTGTACAATCAACCTACTTGTAATTTAGCCCAAACTATGTATTGCATTATTTTAGTAACTTTAGTGCCTATCAATACTACTATGCAAAGTTTTAGCTAAAAATTCGGTAAAAAGAAATGCTCCCACAACCTCTATAACATGTTTGATATTGTCAAGAGCATTGCTTAAGCTTGACCTAACATCCAGAGTTCATGGGCTTGATTTAGGGATTTTTGACATTACTTTTGAAGTAATGTCATAAACATCAAAGTCAAGCTGTAACTAGGGAGCAGTAGACTTACTTTCAGCTCAGGCATTTGGATGATTACCAACAAATATTTTTAAACCCTTTGAAAATGGGAGTTATACAGTGGTCCCCCCGTATTTGCGGGGGATGCATACCAGGACGAGGGCGACGACACCCCCCCACCCCCCCTGAATTGTTAGAACCCGTGAATAGTTGGAGCCCTAATAAAAACGCTTAAAGCCTCCTATTTTGCTAGGTAAAACTCAAGAAAACCCCACTAAAAATTTTTATGCCTGGTTTTTCTTATATAGTTTTATCACAAAAAATGTATATTATGATGAAATTGATAAAAAAAAAACCCTGGAATTTGTGGATATATCTCATAGAAATAAATAGCGAATAGGTGAATTTTCCGCGAATAACGCAGGGAAATGTTCCAGAGAGAAATCCACGAATGTGAGAGTCTGCAAATCCGGAGAACGCGAGTTGTGTGGGTGTCCACTGTACTACCATTTCCCCAAAGTGCATGAAAGAAAGACCCCTTTCTAGATAACTTACAAAAAGTAACAGACAGCTTAGGTTAGTGTTCAGTAGTTTTTTGAAAAATCAAGTTTTCAGAAAAATTGGCAGAAAATTACTGTTTGGGTCTAAACTTTCATAAAAAAAATAGGGTCAAGTAAAATAGTCAAGGATTTAAAATTATGATGAACGTTGTTGAACATTGTTTCAAATTGCTCCAATGCTTAACCTCCTTATGTCTTAACACATACTTTCACTTAGAAACTCAATTGACTTGTTCTGTTGAAGTGGTGCTAATAGCTTTGCTGTTAACGTTACCTTGAAAATGTAGGAGACTGTCCAATTCCAAGCCCAAGTTCATGATACCACCTATCTGAAGGGTTCTAAAGTCTCTCCAGGGAAGATAAGCAAGATTTCTCAGGTCAAGTTGTGTGGTTTCAAAAACATTGTTGGAAGTGCTCTGATTCTGCAGAGGTAACTGTAAGGAAGTCTGTTTCTTTCAATCATATCTTCCAAGAAGTCATTACATATTTCATTATGACATGTAATAGTTTCCACTTTTGAGGGATGCTGTTGTGATTCTGGTTTGTGACTGAATATGCAGCAAATGAGTATTGCTGCTTCATACCTTTACTTCCCCTATCTTGTCAATATCACATAACTATAAACACTAAATATGCTTATGAACAAAAATGTTGATACTTTAAACTGAAAACCTTATACCTTATTTTTCCATGTTTTTTAAATTTCTCTCTCTCTCTCTCTCTCTCTCTCTCTCTCTCTCTCTCTCTCTCTCTCTCTCTCTCTCTCTCTCTCTCTCTCTCTCTCTCTCTCTCTCTCTCAACACAGTACTGTAGGTATACTGTAAGTACACTATACAACACAGGTATCAGTTTTTCTTACTTTGCCTATACAATGAAAGATATACTTTAAAAAGTCAAAACAAAACTTTTTCACTTACCTGTATGCGGTGCTGAAACTGCATACGTTGGCTAGACTTGAAAATAATAACTTGCAAGGAGGTTTACATGGCCTTCCCCCCTTCCTCCTACACCACTTTATTCTAGAGGTTTTGGGCTTGCATGCAAAGGGTAAGAAGGTCTGGAGAAGCTGTTGAGTTACTGCTTCACAATCACCCTCTGCTGCGTTATTTGAACACCTGAAGCAAACTTCCCTGGGGAAGGTGTTATTGTCCATAATTTCAATAAATATATGGAAGGCCATCCTCATATGTTTATACAAAGGTGCTGTTTGTAATGCATATTTGTCTGTCGTTGCCATCATCTTCAGGGGCTTCCCTCTCCATTTCACCAAGTGGAACTGCAGCAGATATCTGCTGCAATTACAGTTGGTGTCAGACGAAAGCTGAAAGCCATGATTGTCACTGTTGTCATGTAGCGCTCTTGTACATCATCCTTGAGAATGCTGACACTGCCTCTGGTGAGTTGGGCATGAAAGTCTTTGACATTAAGCCTTGAAAGTTAACTGTGCCCTCTCACCAGTCAGGGCACAATTCCTAGTATGCTCCAGGATCTTTATGTGACATCCTTCCTCACATCTATGAAGTTGCAGATGGCAGATTCCAGTGAATACCATTGAAAATTCTCCAGAGGGTGCCCTTCCTCCCTACCACCACCACCACTATCTAAGCCCTGCTTCTTCATCTCCTTGTCCTTGAACACTTCTGTCACTCCCCTTCCAAAAGTTTCAGTCGTCAGTTTCAGTCCTCCCCAAAGCCATGGTGGTAACCACTGGTAGAGAGCCTCACTTATTCACCCCTGACAGGAGGCGAGTGCTGGCCAGCAAGATTACGAGACCAGCATGTTACCAACTGTACTAGCCTTCCAGGGACTTCTTTTGCTATAGCAGTTTTGTTGCAATAAAAACACCTAGGTCCATTGATTGAATGAGTGCAGTTGTATTAGGAGGCAAAAATGTGACCCAATTATGATCTTTACCAGCCACCTACTAGGTGGTGGTAGGATGAACAGGCATGTTCTCCACAAGAAGCAAAGCCTTCACCTGATAAATAACCTTCATACAAAAAATGCTTATGGAACCAATTGGAAATGTTCTTGAAGGTGAACCAAACCTTTGCCAAGTGATTCCAAACCTGTGGGAGATAACTCAACCCATGCAGAGCACATGGTTGCTTTGCATGCCCAGCTACAGTGGTTTGTAATGATGGCTAATGGCTACCAGAATCATTTGTACAGTGGTACCTTGACCTACCAGTTTAATTCGTTCCATGGTCGAGTTCATACCTCAGTTTGCTCGCATATTAAATAAATTTTTCCCATTGAAAATACTTGAAATGCCCTTAATCTTTTCCAGCCCTCAAAACGCCATCCCATATTATTATGCTTCATGTTATTAAAAAGGAAAATGACATTTCTAAATAGGAAATATTGTTTATAAACATAATAGTGTGTGTAGAGTATTCGTCAAACGATAATCCGATTTTACGAGAGAGACCAAATTACAATAGCCTAACTTTATCCCATCTTCTAATTAAATAAGTTAAAAAACAGCAAAAGAGAATGATGAAAGTATTATTTTAACGTTATACTCGTGTAAATGTGTACAACCATGAACAAATGAACGAGAAACAACTTTTTTTCTTGCTGAGTAGTACATCTGAATTATATAACACCAAATCCGTTTGGCTGGTATTTCAACCATTGTATGGTGGTAAACAATTACTGCAGTTGTTATAAATGAAGTTATTTAGAATAGGAATGATATATTTATTATGTAATAACTTTATTTGATATAGATCAAAGATCAACAAGGAAATATACTGTTAAATTTAAACAAAGTTGTAGCTAAAGCTGAGAAAACTGTTCAAGCTGCTAATGACTATTATCGTACAGCGGTAACAAGAATAAAACTCCTGTAAACTTGGCATCAGACACATCCATAGATAAAATTGAGACAAAATAATTTTAATCAAAACTACTGGGCTTGAAAGAAAACATTTTACTATTGTTTTCACGCTGATAAACGGTAAATAATGTAAAGCTCATATTAACATGAAATAAAGTGAAAATAGGGAAAGGAATCACATTATTCTTTTACTCATTAAATTTGCTGCCAACATAATCTGTTGAAAAAAGTTTTTTTTTTTTTTTGTTCACAATCACAATGAAATGTGTTCAGGTCATATTTCAACTTCAAAACATGTCGTATAATGACAAATGACCTTGTCATATAAGTCAAGTATCTAAAGGGGGTTTCGAAATTAGAGCCCCCCCCTCTACAGCGTAAACTGAAATTGATAAGGACAAATTCAGAACAGTTATTTATTTAAGTTTGTCTGAGTATTTAATATTTTGTGTAGCCTCCATCTGCCTGTACCACAGCCTGTATTCTTGAGGTGTATGATTTCAGCAAATCGTAAAAAAGCTGAGACTCCATTTCCGAATGCTTCAGTCACCTCTCTTAGGCTTGGTATACCATCATAGTTCACTGTGTGCGCTACAACATGATCCTTTAAGATATTACCAATGTTTTCACACATTAAGTTCAGGTGAGCTACCTGAAAATTCACTTGACAATAAGAAATCGATACCACTGTTTAGAATCGGCTCCTGTCTGAACAGCCTTTAAACATGGTGCCTTATCATGCAAAAATGTGACCTCTTCAACAGATAACACATTTTCAGGATCTTTGAGGAAAGGAAATACTCCACCAGTAAGCACAGTTTCTCTGAAGTATTCACCATTCCATGACTGTCCTTTTTCATTGATGATCCACATTAACCGTTTGGCTGTGAAACAGGAAAATTCCCAAACGTTCAGAAAATTTCACAACTTGGTAATAGTGCACATCATCACTGATATCGAATTTTGCCGCCCAAATGATGTCATTTTTATGATTTGACTTCCTGACTGTGTAAATGAAGAATTCATCCGATGTGGCAACATGGAGAAAGTCAGCTTCATCCCAATCTTCTTTAAGAAATGAACCACAAAACCGTGCATGGTCTTCTCTGTTACTGAGTGATGTTGGGCTTGCTGATAACATGAAATGGCTTGATACCAGATTTTTTCAAATCACAATATGCAACACTATAACTTCTCTCTCCCCTTTTTGTTTCTAGTTCAGGAGCCAATTTACATAAAGACTCATGGTCTACCCACTGCCTCAGCTATGATGGTCTTTTGACTCTTGAGAAAGGATTTCAGGCCTTCCAAGATTCTCACTCTTTTCGTGATGAGGGTCAAATGGATTTTGTTCCAGTTTTTTTTTTTTTTTAACAAAGGATTCATCTCTTTTAATGTATGTATTTAGCTATCCAGAAACATCCCTGGCCTCTGAAGGTTATAGCCCGTATTTGGTCAATCCACCTGATTTCCTGAGTCGTATCTAACTCCGTCACTTAGTCTGAAAATACAAGAAATGTAAAATGAAAAATAGCTTTATAGAAACTTAAGATAATGTATTTGGAGATAGGCTATAGAAAACTTCATAACTTTCCATTTGCTCTGTGGTGGGGGCCCTCTAATTTCGAAACAACCAGTAGATATTCGTTTATGCTAACTAAAAGCAAGATAATTCCCCTAGAATGAAGTTAAATATGGCAAAATAAACTCTTATTAGCCATCAGCTGATCTTGAAACCAAAACATTGACCTCCATGTTAGTAGTATTCTATAATACAATTATATGAGAATACATACAATATTATTGGATATAGTGAAGAAATTTATACTTTTTTTTTTTTGCTCATGTAACAAGCATAAAATTGACCAAGTGATGACTTGTACTTCAGAAAACTTACATTAATTGGCTCGTAGGTCAAGGTACCACTGTACATACAAAAGAAAGCTGCACGTTGCTTCAAAAGCTATTGACCAGGTAAATTTTCCCTCTTGTCCTCCAAAGTGTTAGGTGGTCAAGGAGTGATAGAATAGACCAGTTTCGTCAGTGTTGTAGATTTGACTTAAAAAACAGGCCTTGCTTTATCATCTAGTCTCAATGTCTGCAGAAGTCCCCCAATTCCCTCCACAGAAGCAACAAAAGCTTTGTCATGAGTCGTTTGGTTATAAAGCTTATGTTGAATCTTTAACCAAAACAACCAACCTTTGAAGGCCTTTAAAGTCCACAATCCCATGCAGATATGCAGATTGTAATGCTGTAGCCACCAACTCAGTACTAATGTGGCAATTTTGGCTTGCAAAACCAGATCAAGGTGAACATTTCAAGTTTGTCATTCTTGGGTTTTGCCATCACCTTGTGGGCCAGACACCTTAACATCATCTTTGCTAAGTCTGTATAACATATTTGTCAAGCTTGTCCTTAGCAGCCTTGTTGGTCTTGCAGGGCAGTGGCATACTCTTCTATAATATGTTTCCTTGACCAACCAGCCTCGATCCTATTGAAATCAGCTTCGTTTGAGGATTCTGCACCTTCCTAGGACACACATCAATAACACCACTTGGAACATTGCAGGCATCACAAGAAAAGCAGTTTGTTCAGGGGAAAGCATGACAACACTTTTCATCATAGGAACCATCTGTTTTATGTTTGAATACTGAACTGACATGACACTCAAAAGCAAAAAATAAGAGTGTTTGCCCAACCACTCCTTCCCATACACTACTGAACGTGAGTTATGTCTGTATCAGCCAAGTAGAAGCAATAAACAAAGTGATGTATGGTGATGTGTCAAGTGATATAAGTGCTTTTAAGCCAATAGAAGTTCTAAAATCTCTCAAATGCTTTCCTACTCTCCTCACCCATCCAAACTGGCCTTCCCACCCCCAAAATTCAACTTTCCACAGGCTACTAACCCCCTAATAACCCTTTCTCATCCTGCTTATGCCTATAAGCAGCATTACCAACACATATATATGTCTGTGTCTGTGTTATTGTAATAGTCACAATGCCCTCTTAACTTTTTTTTTTATGCGCTTGTCACTACAAAGCTTTTTTATTATTATTATTATTATTATTATTATTGTTATCATCATCATCATTATTATTAAGAAATTGTGATGTCCAGTACCGTGAAACAAACCCGGGTCCCATAATCACAGAGGTCACATTGCCGACCTGACCACGTGGCAACGTGACATCTTTGTGATTATTGGATCTTGGTTTGTTTCCCAGTACCAGTAAGAGGGCATTGTGGCTATGGCAGTTACGTATGTATGGTAAAAAAAGTGACCAGTAGATTCTACATACATATATATGTATATAATGATATATATATATATATATATATATATATATATATTTATATATATATACACACACACACACACACACACACACAGTGACCCCCCCCCCCCGTATTCGCGTTCTCCAGATTCGCGGATTTCTCTGGGGAACGTTTCCCCGCATTATTCGCGGAAAATTCGCGCATTCGCTGTATTTTTCTATGATAAATATCCACAAATTCCTGGTTTTTTTTTTGATGAATTTCATCATAAAATGCACTTTTTGTGATAAAACTATTAAAAAAACCAAGTATGAAAATTTTTAGTGGTTTTTCTTGAGTTTTAACTAGCAAAATAGGCTGTTTTTAGCATTTTCATAGGGGTTCCAAACATTCGCGGGTTCTAACTATTCACTGGGGGGGTCTGGTACGCATCCCCCGCGAATCCAGGGGGACCACTGTATATATATATATTATGTATTAGGTATTATATATATATATATATATGTATGTGTATATGTATACCATACATACATACTATAACGTACATACATACATATATATACATATATATATACATATATATGTTATATACATATATATACATATGTACATATATATATATATATATATATATATATATATATATATATATATATAAACAGGCAGTCCCCGGGTTACGACGGCGGGTTCTGTTCTTGAGACGCGTCGTAAGCCGGAACATCATAAAAAATCCTAAGAAAAGCTTACTTTTAATGCTTTGGGTGCATTAAAAACTATGTAAACTCCATTGTTATTGCATTTTTCATAAAAAAAAACCCTTCAAATATTGATTATTTTGCATTTTTGGTGTCATATTTCATCTGCCAGATGAGCGTTGTAGGCGTCGTAACCCTGGAACGTGTCGTACCCCTGGAAATAATGTCTGATGAATACAATTGAGAAGCGCCATAACCTTGCAACGTCGTAACCCGGGGACTGCCTGTGTATATATATGTATATATATATATATATATATATATATATATATATATATATATATATATATATATGTAAAACTTAATCATAAAGCATATAAAGTGTGATATAAATAAAGGTAATGCCATGGAGGAAAATGAAAACACAAGAACTGCCTAGATCTTTCGGTCTTAACGACCATCCCAGGTGACTTGAGACTGAACAGGGGAGCATTGATTTGTTAAGGAGAAAGAAGAGAAAGTTGTAATATTACTGTTTGTATGTAAAAGCAATAACAATTCACATAAAAAAGGGAATTTCTCAATAAATTTAGTGTAATGATAAAATGTGAAAACAAATGCCATACAGAAAAAAAGAAAAAAAGTATTAATTGAGCCAGTGTTCGGTGCACTGAGTGAGATGGTTTAGTTGAACAATATTAACAATATAGTAAATGAAAGAACAAAGCTTTTCACAATAAAATTTAGCAGAAATGATTAACAAAATCATTTGTCACTGTGCTGATATACAGCTAACTTGAGGTAGAGGGAGGGGCCGTTTATATTTTAGAGGAATAATGAATGAATGATTTTAAGTTTTTGTGCATTGTGATGTTCTTGAGGAGAGAAGAGAGGGTAAAGTCTTTACTATAATATGTACGTAAAAGCAGTACCAATTCACATACAAAATAAATATTGCACAATAAATTTAGCATAATGATAAAACATGAAAACTGTCAAACACAGTACAGTAAAAGAAAAGAAAAAAAAGTTTGCTCAAGTCAGTGTCAGTGCACTGAGTAAGATGATAGAGAGAGAGAGAGAGGAGAGTAGAGGGAAGAAGGCTCTGCTTCTCACTGACTCATCAGCTGGGCTGGGGTGATTATTTGTCCATTTCGTTCACTTACACTCGATCTGCCCAAATCACTTATTTTCGTTACACTCGATCTACCCAAATCACTTATTTTTGTTATGGTAAAATACCTATCTTGTGACAATTGTTTGTTATGAATTTTTACTAATGTAAAAGTAACTAAGATCTGTAATAAACAATCTGGCGCTGCTTTCAGCTTCTGCATGCCGTCGATTGTTATTTTAAAAGGCATCCTTGTGAAAAGTTATTTTATGTCTTTCCTTTTCTTACATTCTTGACTTATTACTTATTTATCTGGAAAATCCTCATGTTTGTTTTTTAAAAGTCTGCCGTTTGCCAGCACTAAGTTGATGTATTGTGGTATAATTAATTTCTTTCATGCAGTAAGATACAAGTGTAAACACGATGATTCTCTCTCTCTCTCTCTCTCTCTCTCTCTCTCTCTCTCTCTCTCTCTCTCCTCTCTTCTCTCTCTCTCTCTCTCTCTCTCTCTCATTATCCTTATACCTAATATGTGAATAAAATTGATCTTGTTATCAACCTTTGCATACTGCAACCAATTTGGTTTCCTCAAAGAGTTCCTGTCTCTCCTTCCTCCATCCCCCAGCCAGCCAGGTGCCATTTTCACCAAACAGTTCGTAAATTGACACAAACACTCATAATTTAACTTTTGAACACATCAATAATAGAGAAAATGTGGAAAAGGGAGACTTTTTGGGTTGGCTGGAACAAATGATCTTGATTCCCTCTATTTCTTATGGGGATATTTGTTTCATATTTTGAAGAAATCGTACTTCGAACAGCCTTTTGGAACAGATTAAGTTCGAAGTCAGAGGTACTACTGTTTTGTGTGTATATATATTAGAATTATATAGATATGATATATATATATCTATATATATCTTTATATATATATATATTTATATATATATATATTATATATAATATTATATATATATATATTATTATATATTCATATAGAGATATATATAATATAAAATTTATATATATACTATATATAGATATTAGTAATATTTATATTTATTATTATTAGTGTAATCGATAATATCGATATATAGATATATATATAGAATTATATTATTATAATATAGTCTTATATAATATAGATATATATTATTATAGAAATCATATATTATTATAATTATAATAGAATTTTTTAATTTTTTATTTTTTTATACTAATATATATATAGATTAGATAATATATATTATAAATAAGTTCATATAATCTATAATAGTATACATATATATATATTATTATATATTAATATATTTATTATATATATTAAATATCTATATATTTATATATATATATAGTATATATATTATTTATTATTATATATTAATACTATTAGATATATTATATATATAGATATATATATATATTATATAATATATTTCATATATATATATATATATTTTATAATAATATATATATAAATATATATATATAGATATATATATATTATATATTAGATAATATATATATATATATATATATTAATATAGATTATAATATATATAATATATATTATTAATATATTATTATAAATTATAATATATATCTATTATATATGTATATATTATTATATATATTATATTATATATTGTGTGTTGTGTGTGTATAATATATATATATATATATTTATATATATATATTATATAGATAATATATAAAATATATATATATATATATGATATATATAACTATAATATATACATATATATATATATATCTATATATATATTATATATATATTATCTTATATATGTGTGTGTGTGTGTTGATAAAATAATATATATATATTTATATATAACTATATATATATAATATTATATATATTACATATATGGTGTGTATTTTTATATCCTATATATATATATAGATATCAATATATATATATATAAATAAACACAGGATCCATAATAAGCCGAATTTTGGATATCGGGGCCTTAAGTTGCCTATGATAGAGTTATGGCACCTTAACACACCTAATAGAGGCCCTTTTAACCTGAACTTGGCACCATAAATTGCTTAGTTTCCGTTAATGTGGTTTTTCACTTATCAGCGCCCCACTGAGAATGTAAACCCCACTGATAACTGGGGACTTCCTGTATTTATATATATTTATATTTATATATTTAGAATATATAATATTTTGGGGGAACCCTCCAGATGATATTGAGGTCCAGATACATAGGCTGAATATGGCCTATTAAATGACTGTTCCTAGTTTTTTCTCCTGGTGTTTGCATCAACATTAGTGAGTTTTGAGTTTAATCACACTAGAACTGGTGGTTGTCATCCACATTTTCATATTTGTTCAGAATGACTGAAAGTGCTCTCTGATACTATCCGATAACTTCCTACTGGTAATGCTGTCAGGCAATTTTTATTTTTTTATTTTTTACAGGAGTAAAACAAATGGTCACTGCTTCTGAAAGCTAGATACAAAATAGATGTTTAATTTTTGCCTATGTGCAAACAACATGATTAGCTTTATAAAAAAAGATGATCTACTTTTACAAAGACACTAATAAATTAAGCAAAGAGATTTCCCAGCAGTTTTTAATTGAAAACCAGAAAGCTTTGCCACAATTATTTTGCAGGAAGGAGCCATGAAATCCAGATAACAAGGCCTAGTGATACAATCTACTCTGAGTTTTAATGTTTACCACAAATTTTCAATAAATTGAAAAGGCACATTTTCATTAGCCAGCAATATATAGAACTGTGAAACTGAGTATCAAACTGGGGAATATGAAAAAAAAGATAAGAATGTTAGCATTAATTAATCTGTAGATTATTATTCATATAAAATTCATGAAAAGTAGATGAATTACTGACGTACGTGAGAAAAGCAAGGAAAAAGAAATTGTGACTACACAGGTTTCACAGAAAAGTTAATTGGAAGTGGAGATCATGTCATTTGGCAGGACTTCGATGCAAACTGTGAATCTTTAGAATCTTGACTGATACTAGTGTGCGGAGGCTGAAATTTCCTCATCACAAAATAATGCAAGTTTATGATTAATAGAGTTATATTGAAAATTATTGGCTTTCTTTATGCTCTAATGCTTTGTGAGTAAACTTGAATACGAAATTTCTCTTGACAGACCATGTGGTTAAATCAGTGTATCATGGTTACAATATCTTGGTTATTGGTCAGAGAATCTTGCCATGTTCTGCCAGTATTGCTTTTTTAGAGTAACCTTGGTTCTCCTTAATGTGAAGTATCCTAATGATTTTTCATTTGTGGTTCCTTAAGTATTTAAATGATAAAATCCCAGTATTCATATTGTAATGGGTGTTTTTGCTATGGAGATGTTGCATTTATTGAATTTTATTCCTTATATCATTATTAAATGTTACTTGCTGCAGGAATATGTTGCAATTGACATTTGGAAAAGTGGAGGAACAAGTAAAAGTTTAATTACATGATCTTTGACGTACCATGATTCTTTGCATTGCATATCCAATTAACTATACACTTTACTGCGTATATCCAGTTAATTATACACCTTACTGCGTATCTGAATGTATATATACTATGTTAAAGGTGCACATTGCTTTTATTGTCAGTTGAATGTCAAGTTTCTTAATACTAATGAACACGTTAGTTGGACTTTGTTATTTCAAGTTTAATTTATTGCCCTGGAAATTCTTAGGTTGTTAGGTAGAATTTTATTGACTGACATCTTTATGAAAGTTTTTTGGATAGAAAGAAATCTCAAAACTCTTGTTTGTTGGCAGTTCCCGGAGGAGTACCCCCTGGACTTAATGTATTCCAGCGACTAAGCATATCAGGTAATTCACTCCCTCAAGGTTGTAGCTGTTAGGGATCAGGACTTGTGCTAGGACTGGCTTTGACTCATTCAACTGAGTTAGAATTAGGTAGATAGGTAGTTTTATGAATATGGAACAAAGTACTAGTCTTGAATAGTCCAGCATTGCCAGGCAGTAACTCACACATTTATGTCAGATGAAGCTAGATAGATTTGTCTAAACTTTTTATATTCAGATATAAGGGAAGTGATAACTGCTAAAGTTACGGTATTCTAACACATACTGGATTTTTACAATTTTTTTTTTCAGCTTGGTTTTGCTTTTAAGGTGAATTATTTTCATATTGGTTAAGATTATTTGGTTTGTATCTTGTTTGCTAGCATGATTAGAACTGAGTGCTGTACGTTTACATACTGGCTGCAGTAATGACAAGTCAGTAAACATATCGTACCATCCCTTTGATTTTGAGGTTATTTGTTGTATTTAATTGCTTTCTCAAAGCAATTTCATGATCGGTCAAATGCAACTTTTATAGGTCGAGGGCGTGGGAACTACAACAACCGCGGAGGCGGTGGTGGTGCTGGCTACCAAGGACGTGGAAACTATAACAATGTGGTGGGTATTGCTAGTTTTCCTTAGTCTGATGTAAAGAAAATATGTGCGCCTTCAATTTTCCAGTCATGCCCCTCCACTCTTCCTAGCTGATAGAGGTATCCAATAGAGACTGTTTAGTCAAAGTGGAGTGTGTCGTTTGGAAATTTTTAAGTGTTAGACTTTGAGGATCATTAGTGTTGTCTCCCATGCTGACAGTACTCTTTGTCTGAGGTCTGTGTATACAGCGGTTCATTTTGAAATTTTTTTTATTTTTTTTTTATTTTAAGAGTTAATTTTTACCTTCTGTCTGCTTTGGAATTGGAAATAGTGAGCCATTTTTTTAAGGGTATTGCTCTTCATTCTTCTCAGTTTTGCAGGTCACTCAATTCAGTTTATAAAATTAATCTTTGCAAAATCACCTGATGCCCATAGCATCTCCGTAATGTTTATAAGAACTTTTTTCATAGTATTGGTATTCTTTATATTTTCCCTTCTGTGGTTAGGTACTGGTATTACACTTATTATTATTGACATTAATGTTTAGATTTAAGGCGAGCTTTGGTAGAGTATGCCATATCTTGATTGTGTTGTGCATTATGAACTATTCGCTTGGTAATTTCATGTAGGCCATGTCATCTAATCAATCCTCCCAGTGAAGGTTGGAATGTAGGCAGATAATTTTAGTAATTTTGGTTTTCCAACTTGAAAGTCATATTGAAATTTCAATCGTCCCTCTAGGTTTTCTTAACAGGTAAAACAAAAGTAGTTGACATTTGTAAAGGGAGATGCTTACAAGCTTGACCAAATACAGTTTCGTGGTCTTACATTGAGTTGTGTAAAACAATGTACATGATGATTGACTATGTAGCTATTGATTAATCTTCTGCTTGAAATAGTAAGTAGGTAGGCTTGAGGTTGAAAACCGCAGTTGATATTGCAAGACTTGGTTTAGCTGTTTTCGATATAGTTTGGGGAAGGTTGTATGTCAAAGCTTGAGAGTTTTAAGTGTTAGTTCCTTGAAGGAGGCCTTGACACTTTGCATAAATGTACATTGTCACTGCACTTTGTAACAAGAAAAAAGTTACCTTACAAAAATTCTCAAACTGCATTTGTTATAAATCGGTATTTCTGATGTCAGAAGACAGTAACTTCAGAGTTTTAATCTTGAGAATTAACATAATACTTTGTGAAATTTGTCAAATTTTTAATTCATAATACTCTTCATATTTCAGCTTCCTTGTACAGATTCCAAAATTATTTTACCTAATAATTGTAAAATGTTACTGATTAGAGAAGACTTCTTTATTTTAATTTGTTAAACATGTTGTATAGAAGTGACAGAATGCATCTCTCTCTCTCTCTCTATCTCTCAGGTTGCAATTTTAACGTGATCTAGTATCTCATTTCCAATTCCAAAGTCAGATCTTACATCATTACCATTGATAAAAAAAATTATGACCTAATTCATATAGGGTAGGTCTTCTGACAAAGTAATTCTCTCTCTCTCTCTCTCTCTCTCTCTCTCTCTTCTCTCTCTCTCTCTCTCTCTCTCTCTCTCTCTCTCTCTCTCTCTCTCTCTCTCTCTCTCTCTCTCTCTGACAAAACAAACTGTGTTGCTACATTGATGAATCTTAGTATTTCTGTCCCCCTTTCTTCACATACTATTTGGGAATTTTTTTATCTATACTAAAATATAAGTTCATGGTATGTTTGGAATTTGGGAGTGTAATTCATTTATGGTTTAGATAGTCTTAGAATGTAAAGTATTTATTGTCTTCACTTGTACCCGCCATGCAAGAAATTTTCTTGACTTGGTTTTCTGCCTTACCATGAACTTTGTAAAAGTTGGGTTTTATTAATTTCCCTTCATTTGGTAGTACATAGTACGGTATAATTTGTATGTAGTGACTTTTTGCATTTTTTTTTTTTATCTCCAATACACAAAGTTATTACTCCCCTTTTCAGCTGCAAGTTTGATACGGGAAATTTCATTTGCTGCTTATGCATTAATTGTAACACCTGACCTTTTACAGTTACTAGTTTTATTGAGATGGAAATGCGGTTAGGTATTTTATTAACACTTGGGTGTTCTTTTAGTTTGGTTGTGTTTTAAGTGCAGGCTATACCTTCACAAATACTAACTGTTCATAAGCCTCATGTATTACATAATTAGTTGTCAAAAAGTATTAAATCACCTAAAGAAGCTTCAAAATAAAGTATTTCTTCAGAATGCTTAAACTATTTGTGAAACATTTTACCTATAAGTAGCCTTGTCTCTACTTGTAAGCATGCTTGCAATGCTCAAAAGTAAATCATACTGTATTGGTAATTTTTTCAGTTGTGAAAATTGCTATTAAAAAAAAAAAAAAAAAAAAAAAAAAAAAAAAAAAAAAAACCATGTTGAAGAACCACCAGTTGCTCTCTCTCTCTCTCTCTCTCTCTCTCTCTCTCTCTCTCTCTCTCTCTCTCTCTCTCTCTCTCTCTCTCTCTCACAATGTTTTGTTTAGAGCGTGGTTACTGCTGATATCATTATTAGTAGGCTACAACAATCCTATCTTATCAAAGAACAATAACTTTAGTGTTAGTTGACCATTAAATTCTCTGAAGCTCTTAAACCCATAGGAACAGAAGGCAATAGGAGTGACAGCAAGGGTTTTAGTTAGCAAGAGGAGGGGAGGGTTAGGTTATGGGTGATAGTAGGAAAGTAGTAACAAAAAATATACTTTGTTGATGGTGATAGGAAAGGTTGGGCCAGGTTTGGCAGTGCATGCAGTCCATTGCCGGTGGCATGGACGATAACTGAAAATTGGCGATAACAGCACCGGTAGTGGAGACCGGCACAAAATCCAGTTATCGTTGCCACTAGACAAGTGCCCTATAACTGGGTTGCTGATAACCGGGGACTGCCTGTAGTCTGAAGAGGGAATTGATGTTTATACACAGACATTTTGTTCTGCCGATTACTTTTCAAAGAAAATCTCCAGAGCAACCTCTTCTTGGTCACTGTTGAGTGTTAAATATGAAACATTAAAATAAATGTGCAAGATGTCTGTTAGGGCCTATTCCTCAGGAGATGCAGCTTCTCTAGTAGTTTCTATCTAAGTAAGTCTGATATGATTCCAGAATATATGAAGCGGTTATTTACTTCCAGCAAATGACTTGGTTGTATTGGTTCTAGAATTTTAATTTCCAAAGCTGCAATAGCAGAAATAATTAACTTATGTGGCTAGTCCTGGGTGTTTTCTGTAACCCCATACCTTACCATCCTGAGTCTACTCATAAATAATGACTAAGTAAGTACTTTTCTTACAGTCACGTTTTTTATCCTAAAATATCCCTAGTTATTTTTATGATCCCATTCTTTTAGGCATTCTCTTTTCTATCCCTCCTCTCCCATTAATGAGCTTTTAGTGTTTTTTTCTTAGTAGATAGCAGTGTGACTTGTTTAATGATAAAGCTTCAGGTGTCAAATGCCCCAAGCACCTTGTTGTTATTGCCATCTCATTACCCTCCATAATCAAGATGGATGACAAGATGAATTTGGGAGATGAATATAACATTAAGTATTTATCTTCAGATTTTGAGGAATGTTCAGAAGTTAAAGCATTAACATGAAAAGATGAAATGTGCGTGTCAGTATTGTCTGCAGTCACAGTGCTTAGATTATACTGTGGAAATTTGCAAACTAGGAAATCTTAAAGAAAGCTAAAGCTGTTATTTACTGTTACAATGCAATGATGAATAAAAGACCTCTGGAACTGTGGAGTTTGATAGCCAGGCACATTTACTGTAAATCATTGCTGCTGTTCAGTGAATCTTGTTGCTCTTGGCAGGTAAGGGGGATCAGGGATCAATTGAGAATGTGAAAGATCTTTGCTGAAATACAGTTCATGGAAAAGTGACAAGTGAGACGACCTGTTGATGGTCCAAGTCATAACTACTTCTATTAGGAAGCAGAAACCTACCACCACAGACCTGAAAAATACAAATTAATTACCCAATTTCTCATATCTAAAAGAGGTGGGTCTCTGGCAGAAGCACATCCACCCTGAAGTACAGGATTCTAGTAAAGGAAGCACAAACGACCTTAAACAAGTTGCATTGATTTGATCTGCTATGTATATATGAGGCCTCATGAATCTAACTTTTGTATGGCATATGGTGAAACTTTCATTCATTAGAGGTTTCTCAAAAGTTAGATGTGAGTCCAAAGTTGTACCTAGAATAATTAGAGCTTTAGATGCAGTCAACCAGGTTCCATCCACCTGAACAGGAGGATGGGCTTGGGAATCTGCAATATCTGCTAATCAGTATTGTTTTTGATTTCCTGGAGCTCAGCCTCATACCAAACCAACTGACCGTTCCCTGCTCCAGTCCATGCCCCCGATTGAGGCTGAAGGCAGCTTTATTTCTCATAAGTATAGATTTTACTATACCCGCAAGTGTTGCATCATTGGCATACTGAACATTCTTGTATTCAAAGCTAGCAACCATATCACTTGTACACTGAAAATAACAGTGGCCCTTAAGGAACATCAGTAGAAAATAGTTATTGGTCACTAAGGATCCTTTCCACAGCAACTAGGTGCTTCCTACTGGTAAGGAAATCTAGAAGTCATCCTAAAACATATCCACCCACTCTAAAAACTATTAGAATTACTCAGCACTTTATACTACCTCTATCAAGGTTCCCTTGCAAACAGCAAATCAAGTCTAAAGGAGTATCACAAGTCTAAAAGAGTATCACATCGCAGGTATCCAATTGCTTCCTGTATACATATTAAGTGCAGTCACCTCTCAGTTAATGTGAGGTTTATGTTCCTTGAGAGCTCATGTTCATTAAAAACATTATTTAAACATATTTTTCCATACAAAATAACAGGAATAAGGACAACCGAATTGGATAACAGCAACATCTGTTTGGTGTATTTCAACCATCATGCAATAGTAAACAGTTACCATAGTTATGTTATAAACGACATTATGTAGAATAGGACTAATATCTTTTTATGCAATAACTTCATTTCCAATAGATTGAAGATCAGCAAGGAAATATCCTGTTAAATTTAAAGCAAGTTGCAGCTAGAGCTGAGAAAACTGTTCAAGCTGCTAATGACTGTTATCGTGCTTCAACAACAAGGATAAAACTCCAGTAAAGTTGTGCCACGAAACACAACCGTAGGTAAAATTGAGAGAAAATAATTTTAATCAAAACTACTGGACTTGAAACAACAAATTTTACTGTCGCTTTCTCGTAAATAAAAGGTAAATAACGTAAGGCTCGTATTACAATGAAATCAAATGAAAATGCCGAATGGAATTTTTTTTCGTTTTTTTACGCAATAAACATGCTCCCAACGCAATCTGTAAAAAAAAAAAATTTTTATTCACAACAAAACTTGTTCAAGCCATATTTCGACTTATAAATTTGTCGTATAGCAAAAAATGACCTTGTCTCATAAGTAAAGTATTTAGATATTCGTTTATGCTAACGAGAATCAAGAAAATTCGCACAGAACTGAGTTAGATATGGTAAAATAAACTCATATTCGCCATGAGCTGATTTCCAAACCAAAGTATTGACCGCTAGGTTATTATTTTATAACATAGTAATATGAGAATACATACAATATTATTAGATACAGTGAAGTAATGTATAACTATAAAAGATTGATGGAAAAGATGCATATTTGTTACAAGTTTAATTATATGTAGCCATCAGTAGTATGACATCCCTCAATTATGCTGATGTCAGAACGATGCTGGTTCTCGTTTTGTGTAGATTTTTTTTTTTTTTTAATAAATAGAAAAATCTTTTGCTATATTAGTAATTAAGTTTTTCCCTTTATTAATAATTAAATACTGTGCTATGTCTTTGTTGATGTTGATGGCCATTGTCTGCAGCGCTGTGCACAGGTGATTTGAAAACAACACTTAGTGCCAATTCAAAGTGCCAATTTGGATTGAATCAAAATTTGTTTGTTTTTTAAATATTTTCTAGCTCTCATTAAATAAGAAATACGTTAATTTAATGCTTTAATTGAGAGGTGACTGTATCAGCTAACAATCCTTGAGGTTCTACATACTTGTATAGTGGCTTAAAAATAAGCTGTTCAACAACTTTGGAGATCACAGGTAGACTAGAGATTGGCCTGTAGTTACTGCAGTCTGCAAATATGCCATTCTTGGAACAGGCACTGTAATGTACTAAGCTCACGCTCATCCGCAAAGATATGTCAACATGAAGATTTATAGAATCTACTTATCTTAGGAGTAACACACTAGAAACAGTCTTGAAAAACAAAATGAAGAAACTATCCTCTCCACCCCAGCTTCAAGATTATCCAGAATTTTCTCAACATCCCTAGAGTAAAATGCAAATTTTATAAGAATAGGGTCAGGATGACAAATATCAAGAAGAGGGAAATCCTCAGGTGATTGTTTTGCTTCAAAAGCTCTGTGAAGCAGTTCAGCCTTTTCTCTATGGCCAGTAACCAATATACCATCATATGTTAGTAGTGTTGGAATGGAAGACAAGCTAATCCCACTACAAATGAGCCAAGTAATTTCTTCAAGTTTCCTCTTCAAGGAATTAATGTAATTTCTCTTGGATTTTTGGTGAGTTCTATTCACAGCATGGCGAGACTCAACAATAATGGTGTAATTTTTATTTGAACAATTTTATCTCCATGCATTAGATTGGGACTATGTCATGATAGGTTCATCTACATGTATCATCAAACCTTGGCTGGTCTTTTGTCCTAAATATGATCTAGGGACATATCTTATTAAAATAGACATCAAAATTTCATTTAACTTCTTGGGATCAGGGTCTAGTATAGCATCTGAAATATGAAGTGCCTGACAAGCTTCAATAACATGATCCCTTTTGGCTCTTGATTTTAGCCACAGCAATTTTCCAATATGTTGATCTCAAAGGCGCAGTGGTCTGACCTAGGACTTCACAGTAGCCTGAATATCTGTGAATGTGAGGTCTAATCTTATTACCAGAAATGTGCATGGGTTCTTCAATTAACTGGACAAAATTGGAGGATGTACAGAGCCCAAAAAGCAGACTGGCCATGTTCTGTGGAATTCAAATTTAGCCACTCCCTATGCTTTGCATTACAGTCTCCACAATTAAAGAATGAAGCTTTTGAATCGTGACTAAGCAGTACTAATTCTCCCTTAGAGACATTCATTTATAGAATTGCCAATATTTGGATTGCAGTAAGCATCAATTAGTGAACATCATAGAACTTATGGAAATAAAAAAAAAACTTCATGGCAACTAAACTTCAAATGTTTCTGACGTTGAATAGGTTGTCCGACTTGCTGCATACAGGTCATACCGTGCACATTTGGGATGTTAGGACGACAAATAAAATCAGGGCCATGAAATCCCAGGATAAGAAACTCAACTTACTGCAATGAGTAGTAACAGGTTCAGGGTTCAGGTCAATGTCTTCTGAAAGAATTAAAATTAACAACACAAAGTCAGTATCAAAACTAATAAATAGACTCATAACAGTTGTAACATTTTAAAACTCATCAGAACCAGAAACAACAATGCCAATCAACCACAAGAGTATTTACATTATTTACAGAAATTCTGTTGAAATTATAAATAAACATGTCCCTATTTCATTGACTGAAGCCACTTCCCGATAATCCACCAAGAAACTTTTGTTTTCTTGTCAGCCTGTCCTGCACACTTCGAAAAAACAGGAAAGTGAACAAAAAGAAGAGGACAAATGCCTGATTATACCCTCAAGCAAAGGAAGTTAGACTCAAGGCCATGGTACAATGGCTATGGCACAGTCCAAGGTTGGAGAACAAGTTTTGATTTTAGAGTAATTTTCTCTTAGAAGGGTTGCCTACCAAGGCTAAAGGGTCCCTTCTACCCACTAGTTTGATTTTGGAGTTGTCTCCTCCTAAAAGAGTGGCCTACCAAGTTTGAAGAGTTTCTATTACCGTAACTTGTGCAGGCAGGGATGTTGTATCCTGAAGTGAATGTTGGTAAGAAAAGCCACAGTAACTCACTAACATAATGAGTATAAAAGGATGCAAGGTAATAAAGCGCTCTCCCATGCCTCCAGCAGTTACCCAGTTTTCCTTCATCCTTCTCACCCTGACATGGCACATTGTTCAAACAGGCAAAGATTTTGTTTACTTTGTGGTCTGCGGCAGATAGCAAATCCCACACAGGTCGCCCCTGGAAAAATTTACTTGCTTTTATAGCAAAATTAGTGGATATCACTGCAGGAAAACTTGTAAAAATTATTATTTCTTAATATTGTTGTAGCTATGCATAATTGTTAATATTTGGTTGCCTTTACATCCTCCAAAGTGGGGACCTTGGATTAGGTTTTGCTGTCGTATTCGACAGGTTTTTAAAATTCATTGATTTTAGAAAAAATCATTAACCAATGAATTTTCATTATACGTAGATCATTTTTGTTGTCTGGATGAAAAGGAAAATTTAATTTTTAGTCTAGCTTAATTAATGTTATGAAATAACATTATGTGCAACTACAGTTTAGTTTTAAACTCGTGTTTTTCTGTCGTTAATAAGTTAGAAACATCTTAAATAACTCACTTTCTACAGAAATTTCCTCAGTTATCTTCAATATTGGGTGGTTTTTGTATTATAGGGAATGGAAAATTTGTATGTGTTTACTCTGCCGGTAGTGACATCACAACTTTAAAAAGAGAAGTAAAATCTTTCCAGTACTAGTTATTAATATTACTCTAATAGTTTCAATGATATATTAGTTACCAAACCAATAATAGGACCCATAACTCAAATAAATATACCGTAATAAATGATAAGGTATAGTACCATCTGATATCATACACCATCCGATATCATATGAGTGGTACTTTATTGTCGATTTGTTAGACCAGTTTCATTTATTTTGAAACACATTGCATCGAGTTTTAATAAGATTGTGAATAATAGCATTATTATATCAATGACTATTACTCTAGTTTTGGTAGGCTAGTGTTCATGGTAGAAATATGCTAGTTTACAAATGTCAGAAGTACACCTGAGACTTCAACATTCAAGCATGGACACATGCTCTTGTAGAATAAATAAGTAAAATAGAAAATAATAATTTATCTAATTATAATTGAAATATTGGTGTCACCTAATATAATTTCATCCTGCTGGTATATTGAATCAGATTTGTTAGGTTAGCTCGTAGTTACTAGTAGAATACCAGAGCATTCCAAAGCTGTATTATCATCACTCTATCTATGAGGCATGCATATCAACCATCATTGTGTTGCTCGCCCAAGTAGATGTCAAAGTTACACATTTCTGTAAACCATTTCCCATGGTTTATAGGAATGTGTAACCTTGACATTTAATGAAACTAGTGGAACCTAGTCATGTATGTTACCACTAGTATAATAATGATTTATAGGGATGACAGCATTACAGTTATTAGGTTATAATTAAAATATATCCATTTCTTTGTTTTGTATAGTTTATACTTCTGTTTTTATTGGCCTAATTCCATATCCTTATTCTTTCTTTAAGTCGTGTGCTTTTCCAGTGTTGCCCCTCCCCTGTACCAAACACTTCCCTCAGTCATTGCTTCTCTCTCCTTATCAATTGTTAGACACTTAACTCAGTGCTTCCATCTCCTTATCAGTTGCCAAATACTTCCCTCAGTGCTCCTCTTGGCTCTCCGTATCAGTTGTTTGAACCATGTCATTTGCACGTCAATGGCTCACCAGCTTTACACAATCTTTCTTCTGCCTCTAAATGTATTAGATTTTCTTGGGCGTATTTAATGTGATCACTGAGTTCAGATACATCACTCCACAGGGGTGGCCTCTTCTCACTTTTTGTAACCATATTCAAATTATTAAAATTTTTCTACATTATGTTACCATATTCAAAATATTAAGAAAACAAAATTTCTTGTTACTTTATTAGAATATTACCTATGCCATAACACAACAAACCAAAGTTAATCCACAAAATGATATGTTTAGTGAATTTTACTTGCTTCCATTAGAATAAGACTGTAGTCTGGGTGGAATGAAAGGTTGAATCCCTGTACTGTTTGTATCAAATTTTTCATCGAGTCAGTAAGAGAATGATGAAGAGCTATAATGTGGCAACAGTATAAGGAAATTGGTAAAGCAGTAAGCATTGTGGGAGGAGGTGGTCCCAGAAATGGTCTAGGGTGTGAAGTCTAAGCAAACAGTCTAGGATTTGGTTAGTTACTTTTGAATGAAGTTGCTTTTGAGGGGTAGAACATTGGGTGGATCAGTTTATTAATCATAAAAATTCATATATGGAATAGGTTAGGGTTTTTCAAAATTGGAATTTTTGCTGCATCCTTGTGTTGCTTAGCTCCCCCTCCTGAATTGATGTTATGACAGTAAAATCTTGACAAAGTTTTCATGGATTGTGGTGTTCAGCTGACAAAATCTAGGTGTCTTCTTTTAAGATACACGAGGATAATTTATTGTAGCTTTGCATCTCTCACTGAAATGCTGAAGGCATATTCTGAAGGGCAGTACCCATTTCCTGGAATGACGGTGTTTGTGAGATGTTAAATTGACTGAAATTTATGTTATGTTTAGCAGTGTGACTAGTTGGAGCCTGTAATGAAGTAAACTTGAAGTAAAATACTTACATTAATTATGAATAGTGAGTATTAGACAGTCATCAACAAATTACTATTTTCTTCAGATGGCCTCTGTCCATTTGTCCCTTGTTTTCCTTGCACAATAAAACTTTGCCCTTCCTCTTTTCTTTCAACTTTTATTCATACTTCACACAGTCCGTTGCTGTAACAAAACTCTGCCCTTCTCTTTCCTTGTACTCTCAGCTATACCAAACATGGTCATTTGTTGTCCTTTGCAGTTTTTTATGTCCTGCCCATTTACTTATTGTATTTACTTACTGATCTACCTTGTCTTGCATTGCATCCTTTGGTGTATAATAGACAAGAAAGGTTATTAAATAGGATGAAAATTAGAATTTCGTGTTGTATTGCACTTTGATGCAGAGGGGTTTACTAAACATCCATTTATAGCCTTACCCATAATCTTGTTTGTTTCCTGAGATGAACTGTGGAGAGAATCTCCTTATCCATAGAATGCTGCAAAAGCCAAAAGCAGATCATCAATTGAGGTTTCCACGTGTGAGTTTAATGTAGACTTTCGAAGTTGATAAAGTTTAGATGTATGAAAAGGGAAAGAGAATAAGTCTGCAAAACAATGAACAGTAAAGTTAATTAAAATCCACACTTGAAATATCAATCATTACCAAATTAACAGATACAATAAAAAATCATTATGTCCACTGAGTAAGGGCAAACTGTCAGATACTATGCAGAAGGGTTTAATGTGATTTACAAATAAGAATAAGCATAATTAAAGAATGAAAATTTATTAATGATGGGCACTCATTCCTGCCTCTCACTCTGGATTGTATTATACTTTATGCAATAGTGACTTAGAACCTTAGAAGAGAAAATAAAAGGGAGATGAATTTTGAACAAATTTAATTACAAGATGCCAAGACATGTTGATTTTTTTGGGAAGATCATTTTGCTTATGATGATGTTGTGGTGTCCATGGGCTGGGAAATAGACTTAGGTCTCATGATTAGGTATGGAACTGGGAGAGGCAAAGACTAAAGAAAATCTTGGAGAAAGTGTGTGGATGAAGAGCAAATAGGAATTCAGGCAAGCCATTCTGTAGAGAGAGGGGATAGCTAAGTTCATTTCTAAATCATTAAAGGGAGCAATCTGACATAAAAGCAGCAGTAATAAGTGTTTGAAATGAAGCCTAAGTCGGCATTATTTTGCTTTTATTTTTATGCCAGTGGGAGTAAAGCTATGTAATGAAGAAATATTTAAAAAATAGATACAACATTTTTTATATTTTGTCTTTATAAGTCTTAAGTAAAAGGAAAAGAAAGATCAATTGCCCTAAATGTGTGTGCGCATACCTAGATTTTAAATAAGTTGGTTGTGCTCTACTGTTGTCTGTAAATGACATGTTCAGAAGAGATGTGGCATTTGTTGAGTTATGCCCTTGAATGTTATCAGTAATTATTTTGTTGTAATAAAGTGTTTCTTACTGGAAAAGGCCAGCTTTTAAGTGCTGATTTAAAAAGAAATTATTTTTGCTGTTTATTGTAACACTTTTTGGCATAAGTGCAAGGGAGTTGGATTGAATATTAATTCCATCAATTGATAAATCCTTAATTCTTTACTAAGGAAATAAATTCAACCTTGTTTTATTCAGTGTACTTATCATTTATTGAAATGTCAATTTCATGTAAACTAATATTATGTGAAGAGAAGAATAGAGGGATTTGAATAAGAACTAGCAAAATTTTGCATAAGAAGAACTTTGAGCATGTTTAGTTTCATAGGTAATGGGAGAGAGAAAGTTAGTCATCAAGTGATTTACATGGGTGTACGTAGTGTACAGTTTGAAAATCATGCCAAAATTGCCATTTAACACATGGGCAGATGGGCTATATTTCAATGTTTCTTAATAGAATTAGAGATGTAATTTTTTTTTATTTGTTCACTTAGTTCCGCTTCTATCGCATTGAACTGATTTTTAGAAACAGTAGTTTGGTATTTAAATATTACCATATTACATATACGTGATAAGTTTCATTTTATATTTTTTATATAAGTTTTGTCCTTTTTCATCGATTAGTTGTTAAAATGGTCAAAAGACTTTTTAAAACTAAATGTATTTGGTGATTCCACTCATACATGCACACATATAGTGTAAAGATTAAAACAATATTAATTAGTTGGGCCAGTATTTTTTTCCTGCATATGATTTTCTTCCTTTATTAATTAATGTTGACATGAAATCTTATAACTTCATAAGTGCAGTAAGAAGTATTTTGATTTACCTCAAGTATGAAGTAATAAAGTAAAATCATCTGTGTTTTTACAGTTCAAGGGAGTACCGATCCTTTAAAACTTATGACATAACTCAAGATGATAAGCTTATAGTTGAAAGAATTGTTACCAAATTTGCTGTGAAGCAGCTTCAACTCTGAAAAAAAAATGACCTGATACAGAGTTTGTAAAATTAGTTTGTTTCTTTAAACCTGGAAAAAAAAAAAAAAAATTCAAAATTTCACATTTATTTGTTCTTTTGAACCTAAATACCTTTACAAGCAGCTCCCAGTCACACCAACAGGGAAAGGTCTTACTCCACATGTCCAGCTCACTGTCCACTAGCTTGAGGGTTGGTAGTGCTATTGTGCTTCCCAGGATTATCAGTGCATTTTTTTATTATTTTATCTGCCATTCATTGGTGTTTTGTCGTCAGAAGTACCATCAATGCATCTCACATGGTGCCCTGTAAGCATTACTTGAGGTTCATTGAAGTGTCTGTGGCCCCTAGCTCCAACTCCATTCATTCTTTTTACTGTACGTACCTCCATTTATAATCTCTTTCTCTAATCTAACTTTTCACCCTTTACTTACAATTGTTTCATATGGCAACTGTAAGGTATTCTTCCTGTTAAGCCTTTAAAAACTTTTTTTCTTTTTCCCTTTTATTACTTAATAACCACATAGTTCCCAGTGCTTTCAGTCTTGTAATATTTTATAATTTATTTTGCTTCATAGTTATGTGCTGTACACATAACTATGCAAATATACTAGAATATACAACAACACCCTTGATATCAGCCTATGGGCTCCTTGTTCCTTTTGAATGCTTTATTTTGGGATAATTTTTTTCATTATAAGTCCATTACTTTACTTAATGGAAGCCTCATGATTGGGATAGCCCATTTGCATGTCTGCTGCTTTTCATCATTAAAAAATTTGATTTCTTCTATCTGGGTTTCTTGTAATGTTCCATGGCCCCTCTTTGCTCTCCCTCCTAAATTATGACTCAGGGTATTGATTAAGGGAATTGTAAGCACAAAATGACATTTTTACATTAAACAATCATATGCTACAGTGCATTGCTTCCTTCCCCACACAACTCAATATGAAGGGTAGCATGGAGGATCAACGCATCACTTTTTGGACCAGTAAATATGAGTTGGACAGCAGGACTTTTCTCATTTGTAGATGAATCAAGTTGGTTTGAGTGGGAGTTGTTGACATGGAATAAGGTTTTGTTTATTATTGTTTAAAAAATTGTCTTGCATAAAATTTTTGTTGTTGAATTCAGTGTTGGTTAAGAAAGTTATTCATTATAAATTAAAGAAGTAATTAAGTAAATTTTCATTTGATTTTCTTTATTCACATTCATTCAAAATACAAATAGATTTTTGAGAAAAATTCAAACATAAAAATATTGCTGAACATTTTTTTTATTTTTTTAAGGGCATATAATATACTTATAATTTTTTTGTGAATGTACTTGGCTGTGCACCAAAATAAGTGCGAAAGTTTATAGAAAAAAAAATAAGTTTAAATTTAATTTTTGGTGCTTCATTTGAAATGTATTTACCTGTTTTTTTATAATCTCTTATTGTAAGAGAAGTTGTCATGTTCTTACTACCAAAATCTCAAAATTAGCTCAGAAATGCTAGTGAAATGAGTATTGCTAACATGGTATATTTATGATTATTGAAATAAAAAAAGGACAAGCCTAATGTGTTTATTAAGGATTGCTTAATTGAAGATGGCTTTGTGGTTGCTGGTGTGAACACAGCTTGGGAAATCTCATTTTCAATAAATTATTAGAAGCGAACAATAAGTTATGAAAAACCATACCTCTTTTTGAGTACAAATCCATTAGTCATAAGCAGACTTTAATCTATGTGCAAGATCAGCCACACCAGTTTGAAATGTTGAACTCACAGTTCACTGTCCACCAACCAATCCTCATTCTGTGTCAGCCTTGCATTGTGGTTGATTAATTTGTCTAAAAACTAGCTTATTTGTAAAAACATCTTTTGTTATATGAAACACATTAATCATAGTTAGCTTGAATTGCAATTTAGGAAGGACAAGGCAAAGGTGCCTCCAAAGACAATAGAGGACCAAGATGCAAGAGATCAAATTCATGTAAACAATGAACTGTTGAGCCAGTATTAATCTTCGAAATCCAGGAAGCTTCCATAAGTGAGGTATGCCATTTAAAATATAACCCAGTTTAATTCACATGCCAAGAACAAAATGCACCTCCATGTATTCTGAAAGGTTGAGGATAAAGTCAAGGAGAGGAGGATGAGGCAAGGCACCCAAGGGAAAAACAGAAGATTGAAAGGCAGAGGTAGGCTGTGCTTTCAAGAACATGAAAGGGAATAGGAGGCCCCTTGGGAAATGCTGAAATTATTCAACATAGATATGTAACTCCACTCTCCTAGATTCCCTCAGGGAACAAAGCTCTTCCAAATGAAGCATGCCAGACAGGACTAGTAAGATGCACTTCCTAACATAAATGCTGCCCCTAACAGGCAGAACAAGGAGTAAATGTAGAGTAGCAACCAAGATATGTCTTAGGGAGAGAAAAAACCTCTGATGATCTTTGGATCTACAGGCAGTCCCCCTGCTTATTGGTGGAAAAACTAAGCCCTATTAATAATAATATTGGTGGCATCAGTTAACAGCAATCTGGTTGTATGATAACTGGATTTTCCAATGGCACTGTTAGGTTGGTTATTAGTGGTTCCGATTTCTGGTTAGCGGCGCCATTAACTAGGTTACTAGTGCTGTTGTTGCCGATTTTCAATTTGTGGCGCTCGGCCAGGAATGGAACCCCTGCTGTTAACTGGGGACTAACTAACGACTGGTGAAGGGGACCACCAGCTAGAAAAAGACTGAGGCACATGAATTCAGTCATTCTTATTAGAGAAAAATTCTCACTGCAGAAAGAGGTGTATAGCCAACCCTGCAACAGACTATCAATCAAAAATGGATTAAGGAGGTAGCAGCAATGAAAGCAAGGTTCCATTGAGAAGGAGAGAGTGAGCCTGGAGAATGAAGAATGATGACTGGGAAGAGCATGTGATACCATAAGGCAGCTACCAATTGAAGCTTTCATGGAGAAAGAGTGTCCAAGCTTGAGAATATGCGCTATCGAAAGTCTTAGAATGAAGAATAAGAAGAGGAGGTGATAACCAAAAGGCCGAAAAAACCTACCACTGAAGCTATGTTCTTTGAAATATGAGAAGAGAGGGCCAACCCTAACTGCTAGAAAAAGGCCAGTGTCACTAAAGAGAATGGATCAATGTCCATAAATAAAATCAGGAGACATAGTGAGGATCATTGTGATCTCGAGAGATCACATGAAATAGAATTTGCAACAATTGGGCTTTAATACAACTCTTGGGCATGAATAGAGATGAGATGTTGCGGAGGGACAAAGGAGACACCCCGTGGAGGCAACACTAGACTCAAATCTGAGGGATAGTTTGCTTGAATTGCAAGACAGAGGAACTTCAAGAGAACACAGGAAAAGTTAAAAAGCCTAGTAGATGTCCAAAATTCTGTGGTGCTAGACCATGGAAGGAGCAGAAGGATCCCATGGGGCCCATATGAGTATGCAAGAAGAACCAAAAACAGAGAGGCAGGCCAGGGCATGTGAAAAGTTGAGAAGGGAACACAGCAAAGAAAAGTGTCAGATGTTACCGACATGGAAAAGGAGTCTGAAAGGAAGTCGCCATAGGTGTAGGCTATAGGCTACCCTTTCATGGGCAGTGTACAAAATAGGAGCCATGAAACATCAACTCGTGACCAACAGAAATACAACCAAAGTTTTAGAAAGTGAAAAGTAAATTTTGGATCAAAATGCAGGAAGGTCACAGATCAAGAAGAACACATCTATACCATGCTCATGTTTTATGTTTCCAGGATTTAGTACTGGTCTAATCAGGTGAGATGTGACACTGACCACTGGCTATAAGAAGTCATTATAAGAAGGAAGAATCAGCAGATGAGGACCTGACCCTCACTCTGGTGGCAACCGTAAGATTACAGAGAGAGGAGCACATCTAAGAAAGGAGGGTATCTGGGAGACACAAGCCTCTATGGATGACAGTAGGTGCAGATAAGGCCATTGCCGTACCAGAGAAAGAGCTAGAAGCACAGTGTCAAGCACATTGCCTACATTGGCCACTGCCAAGAACAACCTGACAGAACTGAAGGCCTTACCATCCTGTTAGAGAAAAATACCTAGCCACAGTTAACATGCTTCCTGATAGGTCAGCACATATCAGGGACTAAATCAGTAATTCATATAATGTAAGAATAGTATAGGCAGCCCCTGGTTATCAGCAATCCAGTTTTAAGGTGATTTTCATGGCCTAAATGTGCCGACTTCTGGTTATCGGCACTGTTGATAGAGTATTGGAGCCGATACATACCTAACAGAGGCGTCATTAACTGGTTATCACACACAGATATGTTATTCAGTTGTATTGCACACACAGGGAGATGAAAGATGTGAATGGTTGAAATATTCCTAACAGTTTCATCCTCCATTGGGCTTTCATTGGAGGGCAAAAACTCTTGGGAATATTTTGACTATTTACATCTTTGATTTTCTTATGTGGAGTTCAACTGAATAGTGTAAGAAATTAAAACATGATGTAGACGAATACAAAAATGGGAGTGAAGCACAAGGGCCACCCATTACCATGAACCAAGCAAAAACAAAGTTTTTTTGATAGGTTAAAAAGAAATAATTTCCTGGAAATATATATAAAAATGTTTTCTGAAAATCCACGTTTCCAGCTCAGTTTGCATAAAGATAGAATTCTTCCCCAAAGGCCACAACAAGCTTAAGGAATTGCAGGTATTCAGTACAAAATGTTAGTTCACAAAAAAGGAAACATCTCACAAGATTCCATGCTTTCATCGGCTATTTAACTGGATCCAACTAGACACTGGAAATTACCCTATTGTTGAGACCTCAGGTTTGTAGCTATGGAAAATACAAGTTGTCTTAGAAAATTTGTTGTATCGACATAAACATAAAAGACTTACTTGGAATATAAAGCAACAGTAGTCGGACTTGGAATATAAAGCAACAGTAGTCGGAAAATAAAAACATCAAAATAAAAGTGAAGATAAAGACAGAAATGAATGTAAGGGAACCGTTAGTTTGAACAGAGGAAAAAATAAATTCAGTGTTAAAACAAATAATTCAGTGTAAAAATGTGAAGAGAATACTCTGAAAATCTTTGCTTAGAGTAGGATCAAGTGAAGATCTGTAAAAAGTTATCAGGCACATTTAATTAAATTATTGAACAAATAATAAAAATTTGTGATAGGTACTAAGCAAGGGCATAAATTACTTTACCACAACAGAAAAGGCCCTATCAAAAGAGACATGCTAAGCGAGGATTCAAAATTAACTAAAAAAAAAAAAAAAAAACTCACTAACTATGATTAAAAGCAAGGACTCACTGTGACACCTCAACAAGAAGGCATTGACTGAAAGCAAAAATTTTAATTATATATAACACATGTAAGATTAAAAAAATTATTTCTGATGTTTGAAATTGATAAAGCACATAAATACAGATGGAACTGAGAAAGAACTGTGTAATACATGGAAGCCCATGTATTACACAGGTGAGTTTGTATGCAGACAGTGAACTGTGAGTTGGCCATACATGGTAAAACTATTTTTTTTTTTTTTTCCCAAATCATCAAGGGGAAGTGGCATGGTCTGTTTCATACAGAATAAAGCCAAATTACCAAATTATGTCTGATGAGTTTTGAAAACTACTGTGGTCAGGTACTAAGAAAATGATATTTTGTAGGGTGATGTTAGGAAAACATTTTCATTCAAACAATGGAAAAGTATGCAGAAAGTATTGAGCAGCTTTTTGATGCTCGTTCTCCAGTTAAGATCAAAGTTCTTAGGGAGGGTGTCAGGGTTGGCAAATTATCATCCCAAATATATTTAAGTGGAATTTATGGCCATAACACTTTGGCACCTGAAAATATATGCATGAAGCTGTCAAAATCAGCTTGAAACAAAAAATTCCAACCCCACCCTGTCAGTGCTCCTTTTAAGATTTTCCTGTCAACATTATCTTGAGAAAATCATATAGAAAATATTGGCTTTAAACTAATTTTCCTTTAATCATGCATGTGTGTGTGTACATGCACATGCACATTCAAACTTGCATTATGTTTTTCATTGTTATACTATATTACTGATGTTCTTAAATATTTTATTTTTCAGATTCTTCTTTGTATGTTTATTGATTATTTACTTGATATTTATTTACAGCATGCACTTTCCTTCAATTTGTTATTCATTGTTTATTATTCATTTGTATGTTTAATCATTAAGTTATTTAAGCTCCATAATTATAAAGGTTCAACAAATATGGGATTACATATGTATACGGTGCTGATTTCGTGTGAGGGGAAAACTTTCTGCTGCCGAGAAGAGGTTAAATCTGTATTTTGTGTTATATATTTTATATATACATGGTATTATTATTTATTATGTTTATCATTTATTATATATATATATATGATATTTATTATGATTATCATGATTATTTTTTTATTACATATTGTAATTATGCATACCATATCTAGGTTCAGGTTGTACAAACATTTTGTTCACAGCACTGGTGTGCTGCTCTTACTGTGATATTTCTACACTAGTTCTGCTAGTTTCGTGTAGGGTCCCTAAGTCTGCTTGTTATGAACAATTTGTTTTACTTAGCTGTTGGCATCCTTTGGTTTTCCTTTCTCTGTTACTTCTCTGGGTTATTTTTTTCCCCTTCTGCACTGACAATTCCTGGTACTTCAAATTCTGTACTATTCTTTATTAGTTAGTGGTCATTGTTTTCCTCCTTGGACTGAAGACTGAAAGTAGTTTTGCTTGCTGTTGTATGTGAAATATAGTGCCTTAAATTTTAAGGTTAAAGATTGGCCAGAGATCAGTGTATGGAACACACTGTTCCTTGTATTCACTTGATGTGTATGTGATTTGTTTTGTTTATGGAAATGGTAAATGAATGGTTAAGATTGAAGTGATTATTTCTGGGTGTTATTATTGTTATTATTATTAATTATTATTATTATTATTATTATTATTATTATTATTATTATTATTAATAATGACCAAAAAAGATTGACATGGAACAAGCCTAGAAAGTCATTGACTTCTTTAACAAGATATCTCAGATAAAGACTTCTTTATTTGAAGAAAGGGAAAATACAAAAAGAGAACTTAACATTATAAATTAACCAGTATTCACTACCAAAAACAGCTATTCTTGCCTTCTTTGGCAGTAGTATGTGGCACTTTAAAGTAATATTAATGCTCTTTGTAAACTTTTGATCATTGTCAATATTACTGCCAAGGAGAATGTACAGACTGGATACAAAAGCAGCATAGTTCCTTTATTAAATATTGGGTAGAAAAGCAGTATAGTTCCTTGATTAAGTATATGTTGCGCTGCTAAATTTCACTTATTGTACTAGGGTTTTGGGTACAGGTAAGGGGGTTGCTTGAAAATTTCCTCTTTAAGCTTTTGGAAGTTGGGCAAACGCAACATCTTTTGTCTGTGGTCTAAATCATGATTAACATTGTGGGGAAGACAAAATATTATTATTTCAATTGATGATAAAGATGAAAAGTTTATGGCATTTATGCCATCATATAGATAGGAGTAGCAACCCCACAAGGGAAGAGGAAGAGTATATTTCAGGAAAATGATTGTGTGGGTGTTAAAGAAAATATGGGGAAGGGGGAGTTGAAATATTTAAAGGTACACAATCCTTTTTCTGAAATCCTTGAGGCCAGATGTGTTTTGTTTTTTGGAATTTTTCGGAATTTGGAACTGTGGTGTCAGGAGCATAATCTAATGTCGCTACTGTAACAAAAAAAATTTTTTTTTTTTTTCCTTTTTACCATTTCAAAGCATAGTAATTTGTTCATTATAGTTTATTATTTATATCAATATACTGTTAAATGAATGTTAGATAAGTAACAACATCAGTAATAAGATACAGGCAGTCCGTCCGCGGTTATTGACAGACTGTTATTGGCAGTCTGGTTTTATTGCGTGTCCAACGCTGAAAATTGGCGCTTTTCGGCTTCATAATGAGCTGGTTTCCGGTACCGATAATAGAGTTATGGCACCGATAAATACCAAACAGAGGTGCCATTTACTAGTTATCTGTGCTGAAATCCTGGTATCGGCCAAAAATCACAGAGTTTTGGCTTTTGCCGGATTTCACTTATTGTCAAGCCATCGGACCGGAACCTCGGTTTGGGGACTGCCTAGTGGGACAATTAAGACCATATGTTCACTAACATGTGTTCTTTATTGTCACTGTGTCATCATCAGTTTGCAGTCGTACATTTGATCACTGCCGCACACTGTGTGGGATTCTTCATATGCTACTGTATTATTAAAAGTTAAAATAACAAACATTCCCCGGTTATCAGCAATCCGGTATTATGGAACTTGTCTAACACCGAAAATCGCTGATTTTTGGTTATCGGTGCCAATACATGCCTAACAGAGGCACCATTAACCAGTTATCAGCACTGAAAATCGTCAATTTTTGTTTATCGGCGATTTTTGCTCATCAAGCCGTGGGAACGGGACTCCACTGATAACTGGGGACTGCCAGGAGTGAGCTGTACAACCCATGTCCCATTCCCACTAAAATGATGGAAAGAGACGAGACGACAGTCACAACTGGCCCTGCAAGCAGAAGGGAAGATCGCAATTGTATGGCATAAAAATTTGTGTTGAAGTTTGGGAAGAACTTGTATTCAACACGAATCCATGTCTCAAACATCTCCTAACACACATTCTGAAATACTAAAACATTGCAATGTTCCCAGATATGTGTGAGAAAATAAAAAGATACATAAAAACATTAATGTCATTACAAATGTTTCCAAATTATCTTGATAAAACAAATTACTAAACCAAAGTAAGTGGGCCGTCTCCATGAAGGGGCAATACTTCCTTGGGAGACAGACCAGCATATCACTCATAACACAAGTGATGACGATGCAGAGGATAAGTCATATCTACTGCAATAGCATCTCTCCCAAGGAAGGTCAATATGGCAAAGAAAGAAGGCTTTTCTAAAAAAAAAAAAAACTTTGACATCTACAGAACTTCTGGGCTGAATGAAATGAAAAAAAAAAAAAAAACACAGGCTGAGATAGGGAAAAAAAAAAAAAAAGCTTGGAAAAGGAGAGCGAAGCAACACACCACTCTCCAAGTGGTTGAAGAAAGACTGGTGCATCACAAGTTTCCAAGCCTGGTCAGTGACCAACAGCCACCTTGTATATGCATGAGTTGTCAGATGCCACAGATTCATTGTTACAATCTTTGATTGTTTTTAACCAGTTTTCAGCTTGGCACTAGAAGATTATCCTTTTGGTAAGACCAAGAAGAAATAATTATACAGGCAGTCCCCGGGTTATGACGGGTGTTCCGTTTTTGAGATGCATCGTAAGCCGGAACATCATAAAAAAGCCTAAGAAAACCTTTTAATGCAACATTCCGACCCATCCACAGTGTGCTGAGGTAATACAAGATTTGAGAAAAGATACAAGAATTTTTTGTTCAACATGTCTATCATGGATAGACAATGTTATTAAATCAAGATTGAATGTACATATAGTTGAGGATGAAGAGAAGAGGAAAGAAGATAAGAAGAAAGAGAAGATGAAAACGGAAGAGAAGTAAACAAAAATGAAATGTACAGAAAAAAATAAGGAAAACAAAGAACAAGATAAAAGTATGGATGCAGAGATACTCATTGATACTACATATGAGGCAATAAAGCAGCATACCTACGAAGAAATAAATTACGATATGACAACAGAAAAGCAAATCCCGAAGAGGCTCTACCCAGATCTATACAATGACGGGAAAGAGGAAAAAATAGACAAGAAAGACAAAATCTGCAACCTTTTGAAAAGAGGGAATTGCAGATTTGGAGAAAGATGTTACTACAAACATCCTAAGATATGTCAAAACTATGAAATATATGGTAAATGTGCATACTTAGATGGATATGGGGATGATTGCAGAGATCTGCATCCAAAAATATGTAAAAACCTAAAAGAAGGAAAAGGATGTAAGTTCGACAAAAAATGCAAATATATGCACCCTGTAGCCATGAATCATAATCAAATAAATAACCAACCAAGTAATAAAATCCAAAATAAGAAAGAAACAAATAAAGAGAGAAATCAAGAATATCAGGTAAAAGAGAAAAGCAAACCACCAATGAGATATGCAGAGGTGTCAGCAAAAAATTTCAAAGCATCAGCTCCGAAATTCTACTCAAGAGATAATAACTGTATTTATTATGCAAGAGGATATTGCAGAAACGGAGAAAATTGCAGATTCAGACACAAAATGAATAATTATGATGAAGGAAGATCAAATATTATGGAAAAGTTGGATTTTTTAATGTCAGAATTTCTGGAAATGAAAAAAAGAACAACATACCAGAACAGGAAAGAGACATGGGAAAATCCTTATTACTACCAGTATTAAATGAAGGAGAAAACACGCAAACCATCATAGTGATGAATGCGCAGGGTTTAGTTACGAGTAACTCAAAAAGAAAAATAGAGTACTTAGAAGAACTAACCCAAAATGAAAAGAAAATAGATATAATGAATATAAGTGAAACCTGGTATTCCCAAGAGACTGGGAATGATGATCAAATAAAAGGGTTCCAAACTTATAGATCAGATAGAAAAAATAGGAATCAAGGGGGAACCGCAATATATGGGAAAGACAAAAAACAAGGAAAAATATATGAGAAATATAGTAACTCAGAATGTGAACTAATAGCGGTAGAATTTGAATCTGAAAAATTGATGAACATAGTAATATATAGACCTCCTAATACTAAAGAGTTTGACTTAATAATTGAAAAATTGGATGATATATGTAGAAATCACAAGGACTGGACTATTCTCCTATCTGATGACTTCAACTTTCCTTTCGTAGAATGGAAAGAACGAATAGGAGATTGTGGTTGTACTTATACATATAAAAAAGAGAGTAATAGTAGTGCAGAAGATAAGAGGCAATTTGAAAAGCTATTAGATATGCTACTAGAATACAACATTCAACAAATAAATCACCTGCCAACAAGAAAGGAAAATACTTTAGACCTAGTATTTGTGAACGAGATGAATTATGTTAAAGAAATAATAGTTTATAATGCGAATATTTCAGACCATAATGTCATAGAATTAACAGTTCATTCCAAAGCAAGTGAAAATAGAGATAAGCAAGAAATGAAAAAGTGGGAAGGATATGGAAAATACAACTTCTACAGTAAAAATATAAAATGGTCAGAAATTAATGAAGAATTAAACAAAGATTGGGATAACATTTTCGTAAGTGATGACATAAGGGTAAATACGGAGATATTATATATATTGGAGAAAATAGTGGAAAAATATATACCGAAGAAGAAAAGTAAACATCATTCATGCATACCAAGAGACAGAAGGATCTTGTTCCAGAAAATCAGAAAGTGGAAAAAAGGTCTTGCAAAAGAAAAAAAATGCATGGAAAGTTATAGAACTAAAAAGTAAGATAGAAAATGCAGAACAAAAGATTATACAATCAAAAGAAAGTGAAAAACGGGACTTGGAAGAAAAACCCTATTAAATATCAAGCAAAACCCCAAGCTATTATACTCATATGCGAAGAAGATGAATAAAAGAAGAATAGAAATAGGCCCTCTGAGAATTGAAGGGAGATTAACGAATGAAAAAAAGGAAATTTGCAACATACTGGCAGAACGATATAAGAGAGAATTCACCCCTAGAATAGATAATGAAGATAATGATATAGAAGTAAGGGATGAAATAGTGAACATTTAGCTGACATAGATATTAATGAAGCTGATATTGTGCAGGCTATTAATGAAATTAAAAATGGAGCTGCTGCAGGGCCTGATGGAATTCCTGCTATTTTGTTAAAGAAAGTAGTTCATTCTATCGCAAAGCCACTTGCAATATTATTAAGACAAAGTGTAGATACAGGCAAGATTTATGATGAGCACAAATTAGCATATATTACCCCTACTTTCAAAAGTGGATCAAGACTAGAGGCAAGTAATTATAGGCCTGTGAGTCTAACATCACATATTATGAAAGTGTATGAAAGGGTAATGAAGAAAAATATTATGAAACATTAATAAAAAATAATTTGTTTAATAAAGGACAACATGGTTTCGTACCCGGAAAAAGTACACAAACCCAACTGTTAGTCCACCGTGAGAACATATTCAAAAATATGAAAAGCGGAAATGAAACAGATGTGGTTTATTTAGACTTTGCAAAAGCTTTTGATAAAGTAGACCATAATATATTAGCGAAGAAAATTAGAAAACACAATATCGTGGATAAAGTAGGAAGATGGTTAAAAGAATTTTTACACAACAGAAAACAGATAGTTATTGCAAACGACGAGAAATCGGATGAAGTCAAGGTAATATCCGGTGTGCCGCAAGGTACGGTGTTAGCTGCAATACTGTTTGTTATTATGATTGAAGACATAGACAATAATGTGAAGGATTCGGTAGTGAGTAGTTTCGCAGATGACACAAGAATAAGTAGAGAAATTACTTGTGATGAAGATAGGAACGCTCTACAAAGAGACCTTAACAAAGTATATGATTGGGCAGAGGTAAATAGGATGGTATTTAACTCTGATAAATTTGAATCAATAAATTATGGAGACAGAGAAAGAAAGCTATATGCATATAAGGGACCTAATAATGAGACCATCACAAATAAGGAAGCGGTTAAAGACCTTGGTGTGATGATGAATAGGAACATGTTATGCAATGATCAAATAGCAACTCTGTTGGCAAAATGTAAAGCAAAAATGGGAATGTTGTTACGGCACTTCAAAACAAGAAAGCTGAACACATGATTATGCTTTATAAAACATATGTTCGTAGTCCACTTGAATATTGCAATATGATATGGTACCCACACTATCAAAAGGATATTGCACAAATAGAGAGTGTACAAAGGTCCTTTACAGCTAGAATAGAAGAAGTTAAGGACCTAGACTACTGGGAAAGACTACAATTCTTAAAATTATATAGTCTAGAAAGGAGAAGAGAACGCTACATGATAATTCAGGCATGGAAACAGATAGAAGGAATAGCAGAAAATATCATGGAACTAAAAATATCAGAAAGAGCAAGCAGAGGTAGATTAATAGTGCCCAAAACTATACCAGGAAAAATAAGGAAAGCACACAGGACATTAATCCACTACGCACCAGCATCGATAATGCAGCGTCTATTCAATGCGTTGCCAGCTCATCTGAGGAATATATCAGGAGTGAGCGTAGATGTGTTTAAGAATAAGCTCGACAAATATCTAAACTGCATCCCAGACCATCCAAGATTGGAAGATGCAAAATATACCGGAAGATGTACTAGCAACTCTCTGGTAGAACTTTAGAGGGTGTCCCTCACACTGAGGGACCTGGGGCAACCCGAACAAGATGTAAGGTCTGTAAGGTCTGTAAGGTCTGGGTATATTCAAAACTATGAAAACTGCATTCTTCTTGCCATTTTTATAAAAAACCTTCATATATTGATTATTTAGAATTTTTGGTGTCATATTTCTTCTGGTAGATCAGCGTTGTAGGTGGCGTAACCCTGGAAATAATTTCTGAGAAATATAGCTGAAAAGCACCTTAAACTCAGAACGTCGTAAGCCGAACCCGTCGTAACCCGGGGACTGCCTTATAAAGCAAATTTAGCAATTTTTACCGTCAACATTTAAATAGTAATCATGATCATGAAAGCGTTCAAATTTATTGCCGTAACAACACGTTTATAAATAGAACAGAAGTAGAGGGCAGTCATTGGATAACAGAGATTTCCATGGCAACCAGCCAGTCAATCAGGTTTTGCTCTTATGAAGTTGGCTATGACATGTGTCTGTGTGTTTTAAGTACAATATGTAATTTTTAAAAGTTATATATTTTACTGATTACATGAGGAATAGAATGAATTCATTCTTATTACTTTGAGTGGAAAATTATTGGTTCAGAGATTCTTCTGGAACAAAAGCATTTTTGTTTTTGTTTTCAGAAGATATTTACTAACACTTCAGGTGACATATCTTCAAGCCAAATTAATCTCTTTAATCTTTTGAGTATTGTAAATGCTTTCTGTTTACCTGCTGGTCACAACCCTCTCTCTCTCTCTCTCTCTCTCTCTCTCTCTCTCTCCCTCTCTCTCTATCTCTCTCCTCTATCCCTTCTCTCGCTCTCTCTCTCTCCTCTCTCCTCTCTTCTTCTCCTTCTCCTCTCTCTCTCTCTCTCTCTCTCTCTCTCTCTCTCTCTGATAAGCGGGGATTGGCACCAAAAATTCGGTTATCGTTGTTGGACATGCCCCATAAAAGCAGATTGCCGATAATTGGGGACTGTCTGTTTTACCTGTACTGTATATTTTCTAAAACATTATGAACACACATATGCCAAATGTAGTGAGTAGTTTCATATGAGCTGCTTAGGATTATATATTTCTGAGATTTTTATTTTTTTTATTTTTTTGATGGTCAAAATGTACTGTTTTAAAACAAATACCTGATGGGTATTTGAGATATACACAGAACCATTCTGTGCAGTAGAACGGGTATTGACCAAGGAAAATGGAAGATATTTTAAAAAGGTGTGAACTTAAGATGTTGAAAAGATTTATGCCATAGTGCAGTGTTAAGATTATATTAATAATGAGGAATTGATTAAAAGACATTGAGTTTACAGAGACTGGGAGGATCAGGGAGAAGATTTGATGTTTCTTAAGATTGAGGTAGTTTGGGCTTATAGGGAAGGATGAGGAACAGTTTGTCAGACAAGCAGTAGATACAAACATTAGGACAAAGACATCAAGGAAAAATGGGTTAGAAAAAGAGTTGAGTCAGAAAGTTTGTAAGACGGGATAGTGGAGAGAAATTTTTGTGTATAATCACACATTGGAGAAGTTGATATAAAAATGTTTGCAATGGTGTTGAGTTAAGTAACCGATTTGTTATATAAGAAAAGAATGCGTTGCGTCAAAGGTGTTGTCAAAATTCAGAATCCATAAGGAAACTGTTCTCATTGCAAAGTAAATCTGGGAGCAGTGTAAGTTATGCTAATCAGTAAAGCTGACTGCTCCAGTTCCTAATCTCAACCAGATTTCTGTAGAGGCTAGCAGCAGTTTGATTTCTTTAGTGGGGCAGCAAATAACTGCAATAAGAATATCATGGGATGTTTACTGTATACTACTGACTTTTTGTAGGCCATAGTCATATCATCAGTAAAGACTAATACTAGCAAGTAGAAGTCTCATGACACAACCCTGATTAACATCAAACAAGGTATATCAAGGCTTGCTATAAATGCCATCATCAGTTTCTTGAAGGACCTCTACTTCAGTTTATAAGTGCATTATAATTAGCCATATTTAACTGAAAATATTCTTTGCTTGGGACTGCTTGGATGATAAAATGATATTAATTTTTGCATATTGGAGAAATTATCCAGTCTTTGAGAAATATATTAGAATTCTCTTAAAAAAGTTAATTTGATGTCAGTTTGTTGAGAATGATGGGTATCAGGAAGAGGAATGTCAGCAGTAGGCGATAGCTTCAAAGGTTATTTGAAGTTATTAATTTTCCCTCACAGTTTGTTTAACATTTTGCTATTACAATCTGATAAGGGAGGGAGGAATCATAGATGAAATGCATCCATAAGTTGAAAATTGTAGCTTGGTCTACAAGAAGTCATTTCTTGTTTTTGCTTTTATATAAGTAACCTACCAAGTAATTACATAGCCATAGTTTCTAACTAGTACGACAGCTTAAAATTCTAAATTCGCGGCAATGCTTTGATTTTATAGTGCAGGTGACAGCCTCGCCCACTACCGACAACATTCTGTTTCTGTCATCCTCGATGTAAACATCAGATGTTTAAGGCCGTTTTTTTTTTCATCTTTTGCTGGTTATGTAACTGGATTTCAGTGATCTATTGTTCATTTTGAGTAACCTTGAAGCCTATAACTTTCAGGATCAGTATACTGTTATTAAGTTTTTACTAAGTTTATAATTTCACAATTGATTAGCTACTTCCTTGATTTCCTTGAGTAAGTAGGAAATCAGCTACTAGTGATATAGAAGCAGTCATTGTCCACTTAGCCTAGCAAAGCTGGACTATAGACTGTTTACCTGAGGAAAAATAACTTGGGCAGACTAGCATAAAGAGCAAAAGTTACTGAAATATCTGCTGAAGAAGGGTTGTTTTTTCAGTAAGTAGCTACATAAAAAGACACGTAAACATTGCATCCATCTCTGCCGAGTAGCGTAGTAACAATTTTGTGTTTGCTACCACCTATACCGAGTAGCGTAATAATAGCTTTGCACTCACTACAACCTTTACTGAGTAGCATAATAAAATGGTGACATTACATTCGCTACCATCTGTGCAGAGTACTGTAATAATAACTTTGCGTTCACTACCGCCTTTACCAAGTAGCATAATACCATCCTTGCAGAGTAGCTTAATAATGGCAACTTTGCCTTTGGTTCCATGTTTACCGGGTAGCTCAATAAACTTAAACATTAAATTTGCTACCGTCTTTGCCGAGTAACATAATAAAATGTAAAACGTGTTTGCTACAGGACTGATACTTTTGTTATTGAAATGCATATCTGCAAGTCTCAGATCATTTTCTTAGGAGTTGAGGTTTGCTCGCATGATGGTGCTTTTTGTACTTAAACATTTGTTGGTAGAGATTTTAACATCTCATTACACTTTCCTTTGCGGAGAACTATAAGTGTAAGTGCAGTTTGTAGTAAGGAGAGAAATTGTGCTTTTTTGGGGGGTTTTGTTGGGCTCTTGGAAGTTTTGACATTCTTGACAGCCAAGACACCTGCTGTGGTCTCCCTGAATCCAATTTTTTCCACTGGCTCCCATGCATGGCTCCCTCTCTTCGTTCCTCTTTTATTAGGGTTAACAATAATGAAGTGTTGTGCAGTGAATGAGGTGTCTACTCGTCCGTTGTGCAGTGAAGGAGGTTTCTACTCATCCCCCGATGCTCCTAGAGAAAGGTCCCTGTCAGACTCCCATACACCAGGGAGGAGGCATACTGAAGTCCATGGGAGTTACAAGATTTTTGCCGCGGGTAGTTACTCCTCAGTTTTTAACCCATGATGGACAAATACCCTCATATGAGTAACAAAAGCAGTAATTGAGTGGTGGATAGATTTCCTTCTTGTGGTTATCATTATTATGCATCATCGATTTGGTTACTAATGGTAACATTTAGACTGGCTCAGCTCTCCGATTCTAGGCAGCTCATGATAATGGTATCTCTCTCTCTCTCTCTCTCTCTCTCTCTCTCTCTCTCTCTCTCTCTCTCTCTCTCTCTCTCTCATGATGTCTTTTTATAATGATGCCTATTTCTATATATTTGCTCATAAATATACCCCAGGGGTTGCTGTTGGTTGTAGTTCTTATCTTTTATGATGGTGTGTCAGTTATAATTGTAATTTTTATTGAGAAAATTGCAAAGGAATACTAAAAAAACATGTATACATAATCCAAAAAAGTTACTGCATCTTGATCTCGGTAAATCTATACGTACAAATATTTTGCAAATATTTTCACAATTTGTTACTAATTTAAGTTCTATATTGTTATGGTAATTATAGTGTGAGCTGTAATTATAATTTTACAAATTAAATAAAATTGAATATTAGAAGAAAACATGCATACATTGGTAAAATTTATGATTGTCTTGTTAAGACCTCAGGTTTGTTAGCCATGAAAAATACAAATTGACTTTAAAAATTTGATTTTGTCATTTTTCTTAGATTGGCTGACCTGAAAGTTTCCCCGGTCTGGTCTGCTGCATTTTTTTTTTTTTTTTTTTTTTTTTTTTTTAATAGCCCAAACATCCACCCTGTATATGCATGAGTTGCCAGGTGCCACAGATTCCTTTTTTTACAATCTTTGATTGTTTATACTGGTTTCCAGCTAGTGCTAGAAGATTATCCTGTTGTTAAGACCGAAGGTTTGCTAGCTATGAAAAATATAAATTGATGAAAAAATTTGTCATTTAATTACTAGTATCTGGCTCTGTCGACTCCTAAACCCAGTCCCTGTCAGACTCCCATTCATTAGGGAGGAGCCATACTGAAATCTGTGGAAGTCCAAAGGAATGTTCTCCTGGGTAGTTACTCCTCAGTCGATCCCGCTGTCTGCAGGTCTCGACAGAGAGCTGTTGGTAAAACATCCATAGGCATTTGCTTTCTTTATCATCTACAGGTATGGATACTAGTGTAGACAAATGGTGTTGATTGTGCTCTTCTGGGATATCTTGTCCTTTAAAGAAACATATCTTCTAGTTGTGGAGAGCCTTTAATTGGCGCTAAAACACTCTTCCAATCTAAGTGCCCAGCAGTGTCAGAGTGCCTAGTGTCTGAGTACCCAGTGTCCGAGTGTCCACCTCCAAGTGCCTAGTACAGGCAGTCCCTGGTTATCAGTGGACTCGGTTAATGGCAATCCGGTTTTATGGTACATGTCTAGCACCATGAAATAGCAGATTTATGGCACCATAATGGGCCATGTTTTGGTTATCAGTGCTATAAGGTGCCTTAATAGTTATGGTGCCATAACTTACCTAACAGAGGTGTCATTAATCAAAACTTGTCACCATAAGTGCCATAAATTGCAGAGTTTTGGTTAATGGCTGTTTTTGCTTATCAGCACCTTGCCGAAAACAGAACCCCTGCTGGTAACTGGGGACTGCCTGAATTCAAACACCCACCTCTTGAGTACCTAATGTTTGACCGCCAATGGCAGCGCCTCAGCAGAGTGGTTGGTATGGTATTAGCGTCCCACCTCGGTGGTCGCGGGTTTGATTCTCGGCCATTCCATTGAGGAGTGAGAGATGTGTATTTCTGGTGATAGAAGTTCACTCTCGACATGGTTCAGAAATCATGTAAAGCCATTGGTTCCGTTGCTGAATAACCACTGGTTCCATGCAGCGTAAAAGCACCATACAAACAAATAAACAAAAACTGCCAATGGCCACCGAGTGCGCTGTATTCTAGCACCAGTGGCTGCCAAGCGCCCAGTGTTTGAACGCCAATGGCTGCCGAGCGTTGACCTCAGAGCCCGCAGTGTTTTGAGTGCCAGTGGCTGCCAAGCACCCAGTTTCGGAGTGCTAATGGTTGCTGAGTGCCCATTGTCATATTGTCCATCTGTCCATTTGCCACCATCTATCAGGCATCCTCCATTTCCTCTTTGGCTCAGTGCTTGGTTTTATTTTTTAAGAACACACTTGTTTTGCCTTGTGTAATGTTATTACTACTGTCTACTGTTGTATACAGTATGGATATCATTTGTCCTGACTTACATTCAGAGGCTACTGTTCATTTTAGGAAATTAACTCTTCCTAGCCTTTACATAACAATTCAAAACTGGTCATAAGCTATTACAAGTGTACCTCATAGGCCTAGGCTAATATTGTAAGCCTATTCTTAGCTAGAACTGGTACTTGATATCAGAGACGGACGAATCTATATTTTTGTAGTTTGAGTTAAGGGTAAGGCTGACTCATGTGGTTTCTTTAATATTTCTTTGTTCTTAACACTAGGTGGATACATTGTGAAAGCAGCTTATTCCTAATTGTATTCATTTCATAAGTGTTAGAACTAGCACTGGTTTTTATACTGGTTCTCTGTAATACAAAAATTCATTAAGGACAGCAGTCTTGTACCAGACACCATGCAGTCCTTAGCCTAGGCTCTGTAGTACTCATGCCTAACTTAACTGTTACATAGCACAGTTAGCCTCTCGGAAGAGTTACTGTGCGGATTTAAGGAAAAAGTTTTTTTCATAAATTCACCATAAATCAAAATATTGTGCTAGAGACTTCTAATTTGTTGCAAAATAAAGGTAAATGATTGAATATTACTAGAATGTAAGAGTTTTAGCTTACAATTGCGTTTTTTGACCATTTTGGTCTAGTCATAGTTGACCGAAGGTTGAAATTGTGGCACTTATCGTTATTTATATGAAAATATTTCAAAACTGATAAAAGCTACAACCATGGGTTGTTTTTTGTTGTATTCTACATTGCACACATTTTCATACATAATACTCCATGTAACAGCTAATATAAAATGGTGCAAAAATGATGTCAAAGTGACAAAATAATTTTGAGATGTGTCGCTGATGCTTTTTAGTGCAAGAAGAAAGAAATTCGCGCTTGCGCGCCTGGGTAACGATTGTAAACAAAACAACGTCTTGATCCGTGAGCTCCCAGCATCCCCCAAGGCGCATGATTCAAAAGTTTTTGCCTAGTAGGCCTATAACTATTTTTCCGCGAATATTTAATAAAACCTTTTTTTCGTCGACGTACCATACGTCGGTTCGGCACCCGACAGACAGTTTTCGTAGATGTTTAATACGTCCAATCGGCGTTAAAGGGTTAAGCACCAACAGACAATTTTTGTTGGCGTTTAATACGTTCAATAGGCGTTTAAGGGTTAAGTGTTATGGCAACATGTAAATTATAAACTAAAACAAGTGCATAGGTTTTACAAGGGAGATAAAGGCAGTCCCCAGTTATTGGCGGGGTGCTGATTAGCAAAAACTGCCATTAATGGAAACACTGCAATTTATGGTGCTTTTGGTGCCAAGCTTCGGTTAATAGCACCTTTTGTTAGGTAAGATATGGCTCTGTAACTGAAATTCAGCCCTTATGGCACTATAAATCATTGATTTTATGCCACTAGACAAGTGCCATAAAACTAGATTGTCATTAACAGAGGCTGCCAATAATTGGGGGCTCCCTGTATTTGGCATTTCAGATGAAAAGAAGGGGAGCTACATTTCTTTCCTTGGTGGTGTTGCCATACCCATGTCAAACAGTGCAATTTGATCTTATGCAACTACGCACTTACATTTACACACTTACTTAAGCAATCTTGATCGTAGACAGCCTTAACTCTGAGTGGTTAACCCTTAAACGCCGAATGGACGTATTAAACGTCGAGTCAAAATGTCTCCCGTATGCCGAATGGACGTACCATACGTCGACTTAAAAAAGTTTTTTTAAAAATTCGTGGAAAAATACTTATAGGCCTACCAGCTGAAAACTTTTGAAGCACACGCGCCTTGGGGGATGCTGGGAGTTCACGGATCAAGGTGTTGTTTTGTTTACAATCGTTACGCAGGCGCGCAAGCGCGAATTTCTTTCTTGCCACACTAAAAAGTATCTGTGACACATCTCGGAAATTATTTTGTCACTTTGACATAATTTTTGTACCATTTTAAATTAGCCTTACATGGAGTATTATATATGAAAATGTGTGCATTTTTATGTAGAATACAACAAAAAAATACTCATGATTGTAGCTTTTATCAGTTTTGAGATATTTTCATATAAATAACGATAAGTGCCAAAATTTCAACCTTCGGTCAACTTTGACTCTACTGAAATGGTCGAAAAATGCAATTGTAAGCAAAAACTCTTATATTTTAGTAATATTCAATCATTTATCTTAATTTTGCAACTAATTGGAAGTCTCTAGCACAATATTTTGATTTATGGTGAATTTATGAAAAAAAACTTTTTCCTTATGTCCGCGCGGTAACTCTTCCGAAAAAAATCATACATGCGATTGTGGTAATGTTTGCACCATTTTAAAATTAGCCGTTATATAAAGTTTTATATATGGAAATGTGCACAATTTCATGCAAAATACAACTAAAATCAACCCATGGTTGTAGCTTTTATCAATTTTGAAATATTTTCATATAAAAAATGATAAGTGACAAATTTTCGACCTTCGGTCAACTTTGACTCTACCGAAATAATCGAAAAACGCAATTGTAAGCTAAAACGCTTATATTCTAGTAATATTCAAGCATTTACCTTCATTTTGAAACAAATTGGAAGTCTCTAGCACAATATTTCGATTTATGGTGAATTTTTAAAAAAAATATTTTCTTTACGTCCGCGCGGTAACTTCCGAAAAAATCATACGTGCGATTGTGGTAATGTTTGCACCATTTTAAATCAGCCGTTACATAAAGTTTTATATATGAAAATGTGCGCAATTTCATGTAAAATACAACAAAAAATAATTGAAGGTTGTAGCTTTTGTCATTTTTGAAATATTTGCATATAAATCACGATAAATAGAAAAAAAACCATGTTCGGTCAACTTTGACTCTACCGAAATGGTCAAAAAACGCAAATGTAAGCTAAAACTCTTACAGTCTAGTAATATTCAGTCCTTTATCTTCATCTTGAAACAAATTCGAAGTCTTTAGCACAATATTTAGATTTATGGTGAATTTAAAAAAAAAAAAACTTTCCTTCTCTCAGCGGCGTAGTTGGTATGGTATTAGCGTTCCACTCGGTGGTCGCGGGTTCGATTCTCGGCCATTCCGTTGAGGAGTGAGGGATGTGTATTTCTGGTGATAGAAGTTCATTCTCGACGTGGTTCGGAAGTCACGTAAAGCGGTTGGTCCCGTTGCTGAATAACCACTGGTTCCATGCAACGTAAAAGCACCATACAAACAAACAAAAACAATTTAGAAAAAAAACTTTCCTTCCCTCCGCGCGCGGATTCTCCGCCACAAATCTCCGAAATGCGTACGTCCCATTCTCGGAATATTTGCTCCGTTTCATATTAGGCATTTCATAGAGTTTTTTTTATATGAAAATGTGCGCAATTTCATGTAGAATAAAACGAAAAATATTTGAAGGTTGTAGCTTATTTTATTTCCGTAATAATTGCATATAAAAAAATATATATAAAAAAATTCGACATTCGGTCAACTTTAACTCGTCAGATATGGTCGAAAACTGCAATTGTAAGCTATTACTCTTACAGTATAGTAATATTCAATCATTTGTCTTCATTTTGAAACAAATTGGAAGTCTCTAGTACAATATTTAGATTTATGGTGAATTTTTGAAAAAAATATTTGTTTACGTCCGCGCGTTACGAATTCATGCATTATTTTGTGATAATATTTTCTCTGTGTTGCTTTTACCGTTTTACAATGTGTTATATACCAAAATGATCGCAATTTAGTGTACATTACAAAAAAAAGTAATTTGTTACCTTTAACCGTTTTGCGCATAGCGCGATTTGAATACAATTATATATGAAATTTTGTTTTTGCGCTATCATATATCGCATTATTTATATATGATAATGATAATTTTCTTCATTTCTGATGGTTGCATACTAAACTTCAGCCAATGACAAAAAAAGGAACCAAAAATGAACTCTTAATCTTGAAAACTAAGCGCGCTGTGATTTAAAAAAAAAAAAAAATCCGCTTCCGCACTCTCTGAAACACCTCCGGCACACGGGAGACAATTTTTTTTTTTACCGCTTCGGCGTTTAAGGGTTAACATAACATAAGATGAAAACTGATTTGGTTTTATAGTCCCAATTATGAAGGGTATTGCCTTTAATTTGAATGCCAGATTCCATAATTACACTTGTGCTCCAGTTCAGATTACACAGGCATCAAATCTATCTCTGGACAAGGACATCTGTGTCCATTTTTAAGATTGTTGGTGGAAGTTTCCCCCTTTGGTTCTTCCTTAGTCATCCTAGAAATCTTTTCAAGATTGAAACTGGGCATGTTGTTTGAAGGTGCAAGACAAATGTCTTTTGTCTTTCCTCCCTCTAGTGACCAGATGGATCTAGGCCTTCTTGTCAAGTTAATTTGAAGCCCTAATTTTCTTATCTGACAGCAAGAGTGCTGGTTAGAGTCTTCCCTAGGCTTTGCAGTCTCAGCTCAAGGAATTTCAGACTTTTTCTGTCTGCCATACTTTACTTTGGTGCCCACCAGGATTTTGGCTTGGTTGGTCTGTCTTTATATGATTTTTTTTTTTTTTTTTTTTTTTTTTTTTTTTTTTTTACAACTCATCCTCCAGTTTTATGCAATTCAGAAGTTTGTATTGAGGACTGGAAACACTGTTAAGTTTTTTTTTGTTTTTTTTTTTTTTTTTTTTTTTTTTTTTACAACTCATCCTCCAGCTTTTATGCAATTCAGAAGTTTGTATTGAGGACTGGAAACACTGTTAAGTTCTTCAAGGCCTCTGAAGATTACTACACTCCTAGACTGTGGTAGCCATTCAGAAAAGACCACAGTTCTAACATATATTTGTAAGTAGGAGCTGTCCCATGCTCCCTGCCTCTAAATAGTAAGAATCCTTTTTCTGTGGACAGATCATCAAGTTTTCTAATCACTCTGTTCATTCAGGGAACTAAAGTCCTAGCAGATGTACTGAGCTATCAGAAATGTGTTGCCTTCATCATGGACCTTAGATCCCCTGGTTTTTGGGTGTGAATTGATGGGGGCAGACCCTTTTTGGATCTGTTTGCCTCTTCAGGGACTCTTTGTTTTCCTCTTTGATTGTCCATACCATTAGCTATAGCATGTGCACAGACACTGTTACAGATGGGTCCATGGGACCTCCTCTCCTCACAAACTTCATCATAGTCAAGGAGGAGCTCCATAAGCTTTGGGCTAACTTCAAGTTGCATTAACATCTTATTCCTATTTTACCTGCGTCAGGGTTCCCGAACCTGCTTGGTTGTTGGTGGACTTTACAAGATCCTTTCCTAACCATCCCTTCTCAGATAAACTTGCTTTAAGAGATCTACCAAGGTGCTCTGCTCTTGCCCGGACAGGCTCCAGACTGTCTGGAGGTCTGTTAACCCTTAAACGCCGAGTGGACGTATTTTACGTCGACATTTTTTGTCTCTCAGGTGCCGACTGGACGTATTTTACGTCGACATTTTTTGTCTCTCAGGTGCCGAGTGGACGTATTTTACGTCGACATACAAAAGTTTTTTTAAAAAATTTGCGGAAAAATACTTATAGGCCTACCAGCTGAAAACTCTTGAATCACGTGCCTTGGGGGATGCTGGGAGTTCACGGATCAAGTGTTGTTTTGTTTACAATCGTTACGCAAGCACGAATTTCTTTCTTGCCACACTAAAAAGTATCGGTGACACATCTCGGAAATTATTTTGTCACTTTGACTTAATTTTTGTACCATTTTAAATTAGCCATTACATGGAGTATTATATATGAAAATGTGTGCATTTTTATGTAGAATACAACAAAAAAATACTCATGATTGTAGCTTTTATCAGTTTTGAGATATTTTCATATAAATAACGATAAGTGCCAAAATTTCAACCTTCGGTCAACTTTGACTCTACCGAAACGGTCAAAAAACGCAATTGTAAGATAAAACACTTATATTTTAGTAATATTCAATCATTTACCTTCATTTTGCAACAAATTGGAAGTCTCTAGCACAATATTTCGATTTATGGTGAATTTATGAAAAAACGTTTTCCTTACGTCCGTGCGGTAACTCTTCCGAAAAAACCATACATGCGATTGTGGTAATGTGTGCACCATTTTAAAATAAGCCGTTACATAAAGCTTTATATATGGAAATATGCACAATTTCATGCACAATACAACTAAAAACAACCCATGGTTGTAGCTTTTATCAGTTTTGAAATATTTTCATATAAAAAATGATAAGTGACAAATTTTCAACCTTTGGTCAACTATGACTCTACCGAAATGGTCGAAAAGAGCAATTGTAAGCTAAAACTCTTATATTCTCGTAATATTCAATCATTTACCTTCATTTTGCAACAAATTGGAAGTCTCTAGCACAATATTTCGATTTATGGTGAATTTATGAAAAAAATAACATTTTTTTTTTACCTCAGCTCGGTAACTCTTCTGAAAAAATCATACGTGCGATTGTGGTAATGTTTGCACCATTTTAAGTTAGCCGTTACATAAAGTTTTATATATGAAAATGTGTGCAATTTCATGTAGAATACAACTTCAAATAATTGAAGGTTGTAGCTTTTCTCATTTTCGAAATATTTGCATATAAATCACGATAAATAGAAAAAACCACGTTCGGTCAACTTTGACTCTACCGAAATGGTCAAAAAACGCAATTGTAAGCTAAAACTCTTACAGTCTAGTAATATTCAGTCATGTATCTTCATCTTGAAACAAATTTAAAGTCTCTAGCACAATATTTAGATTTATGGTGAATTTAAAAAAAACTTTCCTTCCCTCCGCTCGCGGATTCTCCGCCACAAATCTCCAAAATGCGTACGTCGCATTCTCAGAATATTTGCTCCGTTTCATATTAGGCATTCATAGAGTTTAATATATGAAAATGTGCGCAATTTTATGTAGAATAAAATGAAAAATATTTGAAGGTTGTAGCTTTTCTAATTTCTGAAATAATTGCATATAAAATATATATATGTAAAAAAATTCGACATTCGGTCAAATTTAACTCGTCAGATATGGTTGAAAACTGCAATTGTAAGCTAATACTCTTACAGTATAGTAATATTCAATCATTTGTCTTCATCTTGAAACAAATTGGAAGTCTGTAGGACAATATTTAGATTTATGGTGAATTTTTGAAAAAAAATATTTGTTTACATCCGCACGTTACGAATTCATGCATTATTTTGTGATAATATTTTCTCTGTGTTGCTTTTATCGTTTTACAATATGTTATATACCAAAATGATCGCAATTTAATGCACATTACAACGAAAAAAAATTAACTTGTTACCTTTAACCGTTTTGCGCATAGCGCGATTTGAATACAGTTATATATGAAATTTTGTTTTTGCGCTATGATATATCGCATTATTTATATATGATAATGATAATTTTTTTTCATTTTTGATGGTTGCATACTAAACTTCAGCCAATGACAAAAAAAGGAGCCAAAAATGAACTCTTAATCTTGAAAACTAAGTGCGCTGTGATTTTTTGAAAAAAATATTTTTTCCGCTTCCACGCTCACTCCGAGACCGCCTCGGCACACGGAAGACAATTTTTAATATACCCCTTCGGCGTTTAAGGGTTAATTGATGATTTTTTTTAGACGTACTGCAAGACGTAAATGTCAGTCTTCTCTTTTTTTTTTCTGTCAGCCTTAAGGGGCAATTTTCTGAAGATGATGTCTCAAGCACTATATCTATTCTGTTGAGATCTCTTTGACCCATTTGTGAATTACCCCATTTTTATCCGAGAAAACATGGAATCTTGTATTCCATCATTTAGGGTTATAGAACTAGGCTTAACTGTGGTTTAAGGATAGAGACCCATTTCTTTTTTCATTCCTATCTCAGTGACCTTTCAAGTCCTTGGCACTTCCAAGCAAGGAAGGAGATGTGGGTTGCTCATTTCCTTTGGATTTTAACTAATAATGAGCACCCATCCAAGTCTTGGATCCATTTCTTTCCAACTCTCCTGGTGCCAACCACAACCTGGCGCCAGTTTTTGCTCTGAACGTCTAGTTCTAGCGCCAGCTCATGCTCTGAACACCCAGAAGTGCTCTCCAGCTCTGAGGAAGAATAGAAAGCTCTTTGTCCAGTTGGTTTGTTCAGGTATGTATTACTTGAAAGGAATCGAAAGTTCAGGACCATTCATACACCAAGGGTGTTATGACAAGAACTCATCTTGCCCAATGATTAAATTATCTTGTCTGTTGTACTAATGGACTTTATTTTCTGAGACACTCATATTTAGGAGAGCATTTTCCTAATTGCTACCTCATTAGCTTTAAGGCACTACTTGTCCCTCATGTCCATTCTACAATCATTTTATCGTAAGTGTAATCAATAATCAATTTGTGCTTCTCACTATTTTCCGGAAGTGAAATTGCCAACATTTTTGGCAGTACCTTGGGTTTATTAGTGCTGACATGGTATCATGGGAGGAAGCATATTATTTTCTACTACTGTCTCTTCACCTTTTATGAAGGTACTGAGTTTTAGGGAGTCGAAGGGGTATAATGTACCTGGAGCACCCACCCCTCTCAATGGATGGGTTTTGGGTTTTATTTAAGTGTAGGTGAGAGAGTTATCTGGTGGTTTTGATTGCTGTACTGTGCCCAGGGCAAGGACACATTCGAAGTGTTTGCTAGCCATCGGTTAACTTCTTTGCTGCAAAACTTCTACTGATGCTTTGGTAGCCTTTGGACTACTCCTTCGCTACAAAGCTCTGTCTTAGTTTAACCAGATCACAGAACTGGTTAACAGCTCTCCTTGGGCTGGCCCGAAGGATTAGATATTTTTATATGGCTAGGAACCAATTGGTTACTTGGACCTACAGCTTATTGTGGGATCCGAACCACACTATATTAAGGAATGAGCTCATAATCATCAAAAATAAATTCCTCTGATTCCATGTAGGTAGAGCAGGGAATCAAACTCGCGACTACCGAACCAGTAGGTGAGCACATAACCCACTCATCCAACTTGGTGCAAGGTAAATTTTCAACTATGATATGGAAACTTGCACAAAACATTCATCTATATACACAGAATACCTAGGCCAAATTTTGTCTTCTTAAGTCATATAGTTTTTATTTTAATTAACGTTTTACTGATTTGGGCCTTTTTTTCTATTTTTAAAAATTATCTCCTCCTTTATTTATGAACCAACTTGAAAAAAATTTAAAAACTAGTATAAAGCTTACATTATAGTAAATAGAAAAATCATTGTATATTTCATAGTGTTCTTTAGCTTTTTGTCTCATCTCCAAAAAAATACATGAAAAAAAACTAAATTTTCTGATTTTGAATAAACAAAAGAAAAAAATACTTTTTTGCTAATATGAAATATGTAATAGGAATTTTCATTTCTACAATCATCAAGAACTATAATGCTTTTCGAATTTTTAAGATTGGTTCTTAAATAACGGAGTACATAGTTAGCTTTTGAAACCCCCCAAAATGGTCATTTGTTGGTAAAGTTAATTTGGGAAGCCTACCAGGCTCCTTGTCCCCTCTCTTATAAAATGAGTTGTTATCCCTTCTAGACATTACAATCATGGTATTAGTTCATCAATTATGTCTTTTTATCTTTTGAGGTAGTGTTTCATAATGTACCAGCTACTCATTGTTGCCAGATTTGGTAAATTTAACAGGCTCTGGTTGATATGCATCTCCTTTTCCTTCATTTTCTTTTTACCTATTTGCTGGTGGAGAAGTAGACATGCTCTTTCTTCTGTTTTCTTTCAACTTGAGAGTTTTTAGACATCCTTTCATTGTATCAGTGAGCCTGCAATATACCCTACATTGTGCCCAAAAAGAGTTTTTAGTCATCATTCTGTTGTATCAGTGAGGCTGCAATATACCCTATGTTGTGCCCAATAGCCGCAAAATGGCAATATTACTGAAACCGGGGTAGTTTTGCTGAGACAATGCACATTCATAATGATAGTGCCAGAGGGAAAAATATTGTATAGTATAGCAAAAGAAAAATAAAAGTCAAAAGCAAATAATTGTGAAATGACTCCGTCAATGGATGTTTTGGCTGATGTAGATTTTGCTGACTGCATATGCAAACTCAAAATTGCCATTTTTACCAACTAAAATATTTCAGATTGCTTTCATCTTTTGTCTGGCAACATTACACACTTCCAGGCTTCTATAGAGCGTGAAAACTAAAAATTGTTCTCCCTACCCAAAATCTTGAGTTGCTGCCTAAGTGTAGGTAGAGGCACTTCACGGTTTTACTGCCACACCACTGTAGGTTAAGATGAACACCAACCAGAGGCAGTTTCTACTGCAGGCTGTCACTAAGTACTAATTACTTGGTAAGTTACTTATATAAAAATATCATTTTTATAATAAAATGAGGTTTTATATATACTTATCAAGTAATCACATGCTTGGAGGCCCCCCTCCTCCCCTCTGATGGACATAACATAAACAGAATGAGGTTATCTGCCAAGTCATTCCTTGTGTTGTCAGTAGTTGGCGGTGCTGTCTCACTGAATAATTAAAGCATTGTCACAAATTTTGAATTGAAGCTGTCATACTAGTTATAAATTCAGCTATGTAATTACTTAGGAAGTATACATAAAACCATTTGATTATAAACATTTAATTTTTAGATCATTGTTTTAACTGCCAGAAGCCTTAGGAAGCAAAAAGTTTGTAGACTATGGTCAGTTTGTAATGTTGTTTGTCAACATGCATATAATCCAAAGACAGTGTCAACATGCATAATCCAAAGGCAGTCAGGATTTTGATAGTTTTCTATATGAAAGCTAGTAGTTCTGCTTTTATCATTAATTTTCTTTTGGGGTGTGGATAGCATTTATTTTATATCAAATTTATTTCTGTATAACCATGTTCAAAGGTGTCACAAGCTCATCGACTATTGTCAGCTATAGCTGAAAAGCCTGTGAATAAGATAGTTTCATTCCCAGAAATAAGCCTAGTTTATCTATCAGCTAGGGCTTATGAGAAGTTTAACAGAATCAGAACAGACTTGCCAAGCTGACCACTAGCATCAGATTTTAGCTAGTCTTAGTTTTAGTAGTATTCCAGTTTACAACAGATACCATATGAGCGATGGACTGCCAGCCAGCTGCCGCTACCACTTTTTTTTTTTTTTTTTTTTTTATTTATTTATTTATTTTTTTCCTCCAGGAAGGCAATCTTAGTCTTCATTGTTGGGTCTGTTGTTGGCCTCAAATGCAAATGTTTATTAGAAACTGACAAATGGTAGGAAAATAAGCTGCTTTGCTCATTTCTGCAGTGCTTAAATAATTTTATTGCCCATTTGATTTCTTACTTTCAGTGGTAGGCAAATTGGTATTAGATGGGACATTATTACTCCACATCTTCAGCTATGAAAATTTCCCCTTCATTTTACCAACTTGATATCAGATGGACACTATGACTACGAGTAAACAATTGTTACAGAAAGTTTGATTTTTTTTATAGTCTTTCAAACTTTAAGATAAAAAATATTTCAGGTGATATGCTGTCCAGTATTACTTATTTGGTTATGGTGGGTGTAGCTTTACGTACTCTTTCCCCAACTTAAGTGAATTTCAAAGAAACTGTTCTCTTTCATATACTAATTTTCATTTTCTTTATCACTATTCTGCAAATACACAAGCCCTTAGAAAGGAATGCCTATACGTACAGTCCCCAGTTAACGGCAGCCTCGGTGATCATTTTGGTTTTTGATTATTGGTGATTTTCGCTTATCATCGAGCCATCAGAACGGAACCCGCACTGTTAACTGGGGACTGCCTTAAGAAGAAAAAGACAAGAGAGGCAGTGTTTATAGTTTTCATCTTTTAGATCCACTTCAGAGGCACTCTTAGCTTTCTCAGTTTTTATTTGTTAAACAGTGGGCCCCCACTTCTTCCCTGTTTTAGTTATTCGCGGACTTTTTTTGTAAAAAAAAACTTTACTGATTACTTAATTTTTATGGTATCTTTGTGACTAAATACATTTTTTGTCATAAAAAATTGTAGTCATAAAAATAACATAAAAATGGGCAGTTTTTAGCGTTTTGTGGGGTATTTGGTGTTCCAGGTATTAAAATACATAGTTATAAGTGTTTTTAGAGGGTTTCCAATATCTCACTGATTTCTGGTATTCATGGGTGATTGTGGTACCTAACTCCTGCAAATAATGGGGTCCACCATAGTACCAGTGCCAACCAAGATTAAGTTTTTATTGAGTGGGTGAAATTTGGTTCATTTCAGGAACTTTTAACTCAAAAGTTAATTTCCATGGTATTCTTTTTATTTACTACCCGTACCTTCTCAGTGTTGTTTGGTAACTGAGAAATGGAGATTAGTAGAGTAAAATACTACAGTAATGGTTCTTTGCAGCATCTCTGTTTAGGTATGATTCATGATTAGGTATGATTCACAATGGATGATATCAGCTAGAGAAAAGTCTGCCTAAGTCTTTAGCATAAAAGCCTTAATGAAGCAGCAGATAATACTATAATATGGGTTCTTTGCAGCTTTTCTGGTTAGGTGTGGTTCACAATGGATGGTATCAGAGAAAAGGCAGTCAAAGTCGTTAGCATGAAAGCCTTAATGAAGGAGCTTTACTTCATTCTTAAGGTTGTTTAATACTCCCATGATTTGCCAAGATGGAATGTGAGATGTACTATGTAGATCTGGAGATGTAATCTGGCACTAGAAATTTGTTTTTTTTAGGAATTGACCACTGTGTTTGTGAATATACAGCAACACATAAAGTAGAAAAGGAGAAAAATCTTATAGGAAATTGAGATTATTTTAGGGGACACACTTAATAGTAAAAAATTACTGTACTGTATGATAATGTAGAGTTTATTAATTCTTAATGTATACTTATGACAAGACATTTTATTGTGAGTACGTAACTGTGAAATGCTGTCAATCATAGTAAATTAATCAGTGAAAGAAAATTGTCTCTGGATGAAGTGTAATGTAATGGTTTTTCTCAAAATTATATGGTCAAATATTTCATTGATGGTTATTCTTTTTTTTATGCTCAATATTTCCAAAATAGTAAATGGCCAAGTTTGCCCATGTGAGTGATAGTTTAGTCTAGTCCAAAACCTATACTGGCAGTCCCTGGATAACAATTGGGGTTCTGTTCTCAGTTGAGCCCCGGTAACCAAAAATCTTTGTTAACTGGAAAATCACAATAGTTATATTATTAATAGATGGTGATTACAATGCTATAAGCAGCAGAAGGTGTTGACTAACCACTTACTGATGCCAACAAAGCACTTGCCAGCACCGAAAATGCTTACTGACGCAATGAACCATCTACCAATGTCTATAAACTGCCTAACAATGCTGAAAATTGCTTACCGCCACAAAAAATCTGATTAATGACATCATTTGCCAAGTGTCATAAAACCAGAACACCATTAACCCTCTTACGCCGGAGCCCTAAAAATCAAAACGTCTCCCGTATGCCGGGCCTGGTTTGAAGTGAGCGCGGAAGTGGAAAAAATAATTTTTTTAAAAAATTACAGCGCGCGTACTTTTGAAGATTAAGAGTTCATTTTTGGCTCCTTTTTTTGTCATTGCCTGAAGTTTAGAATGCAACCATCAGAAATGAAAAAAAATATCATTATCATATGTAAATAATGCGATATATGGTAGCGAAAAAAAAAAAATTCATACATAATTGTATTCAAATCACGCTGTGCAGAAAACGGTCAAAGCTAACCAGTTACTTTTTTTTGCGTTGTATTGTACACTAAATTGTGATCATTTTGATATATAATACATTGTAAAACAATAAAAGCAACACCGGAAAAATATTATCACAAAATGATGTACGAATTCGTAACGCGCGGACACAAAAAAATATTTTTTTCAAAAATTCACCGTAAATCACAATATTGTTCTAGAGACTTCCAATTTGTTTCAAAATTAAGACAAATGATTGATTATTACGATACTGTAAGAGTTTTAGATTAGAATTGCAGATTTCGACCATTTCGGACGAGTTAAATTTGACCGAATGTCGAAATTTTAATATATATATTTTTTCATATGCACATATTTCGAAGATGGAAAAAGCTACAACCTTCAATATTTTTTATTGTATTCTTCATGTATTTGCGCACATTTTGATATATGAAACTCTATAAAAAGGCTAATATGAAAAGGAGCAAATATTAGGATAATGCCATGTACGTATTTCGGAGACTTGCGGCCGCGAATCGGCGCGCGGAGTGAAGGTAAATATATTTTTCAAAAATTCACCATAAATCACAATATTGTTTTAGAGACTTCAAATTTGTTTCAAAATGAAGAAAAATGACGGAATATTACTAGGCCGTAAGAGTTTTAGCTTAAAATTGCGTTTTTCAACTATTTCGGTAGAGTCAAATTTGACCGAACGTGGTTTTTTTGTACATGAACTTTCCTGTCAGACATATACTTAGCTTACGTCTCTGACGTCACGACAGAATTCAAAACTCGCGGCTAACGCGACAGGTAGGTCAGGTGATCTACCTTACCCGCCGCTGGGAGGCGGGTGTAAGAACCATCATACCTTTCTTGCCAGATTTTTTCTGTCGTCGGTGTCGACCACACCTGTTGTCGGTACCTCTTGACAGTTGGATTCTTTTCTCGTTTTCGCCCTGGATTGTTTCTACGGACTTTTGGTGAAGTACCCGATCTTTTGGCCTGGCATTCGCGATTTGTGGACAGTTATTGGACTTTTCTTTGGATTTTTCTTGGATTCATGATGTCTGATGTTGATACTAAGAAAACTGCTATGTTTAGAGTTTGTTGTATGACAGAGTGTAAGGTGAGGCTACCGAAAGCTGCGGTAGACCCTCACGCGGTATGTTTGAAGTGTAGAGGGAATGAATGCACCTTTAATAACCCTTGTAATGAATGTGAAAAGCTGAATGAGGATGAATGGAAGTCTTTGTCTTCCTACTTGAGGAAGCTTGAAAAGGATAAAGTTAGGAAAGCTTCTTCCAGGAGCAGTAGTAGATCTCGTATTAGCGAGTTGGATGTAGATAATCCTATTTTAGAAGTAGCTCCTTTGTCAGTTTTCAGCTCCTGCTCCCTGCACCGAAGCCGAAGATGCGCCTTCGGAAGTGGCCTCAATGAAAGCCACCATTCGCAGTATGGAGAGGAAAATCAAGCAACTAGAAGGTAAGAGTGATTCCAATAGTGATTTGTGCAGTGAACCCAGTGCAGTGGAGGGTGCGTCTGATCGGCTCCCTAATGCTTCCAGGCCTAGACCTCTTCCAGACTCCCAGTCCCAGTGGAGGAGGAAAGTCGAAAGCCGCAGGAAGGTTAGGGAGCATCCCCAACGGTCAGGCGTCCCCTCGGTAGATCCTGTTGATCGTTCCTAGGCTACCTTGGATCGCTCCAAGAGAGAAATTTTGCGCCAGTGCTTCCTCGTCGTCGCCTTCGCCTTCTCCTAAAAGAGGATGGAGCTCTTCGGAAGCCTCGCGCCCTTCGAAGAGAGCCTGGAACGCTCCCTGCGCCCGCCCTTCCAGCCCTGAAGTTTTTTCGGAAGAGCCTGAAGTGGAAGCGAAGAAGCGTAAGAGATCTCAGGAGTTTCGTTCCCCGAGCGGAGATCGAGCCTCGTCTCCTGTTCACGAGTTTGTGAATTCTCCTGCAAGGGTGTTGGCTAACCTTCAGGCGCAGATTTCGGCTCTGGCTGGCTCTCTTTGCGTGTCTTCTCGTCGCAGGAAGGACGTCTCGCTTCCTGTAAAGAAGTCCAGGCTCCCCTCTCCTGACTCTCGCTATTCGACGGAAGAGGCGCGCTCACCTGTGCGTTCGGATTCTCGCAGGAGGCTTTCTGCTTCGGACAAGATCACATCTGCGTCTAAGCGACATTCGCCTGACAGACAAGTTTCTCCTTCGGACAAGGAGCAAACTGCGCGTAGGAGATCCTCACCCTACAGACGCTCTTCTCGAGACAGGATCGCTCCCCTTGACAGGCGCCAAGAGCCTAGTAGGCACTACTCACCTCGTAGCCGCTCCTCGTCTCGCCTCCACTCTCCGGTTGACAAGCGCCCTAAATCGGACAGGCGCCCTTCGCTGGACAGGCGTCAAGAGCTTTTTAGGCGCGTTTCGCCTGGCAGGCGCTCTTCTCCTGACTTTTACTCGCCTCGAGTCAGGCGCCGAGAGCCTAGCAGGCGCTTCTCCCCTGGTAGGCGCTCGTCGCCAGAGATTCTCTCGCCTCTGTTCAGGCGCCAAGAGCCTGGTAGGCGCTTTTCGTATGGCAGGCGCCGTTCGCCTGGTAGCCGCTCTCCTTTGGATAGGCGCCAAGAGCCTGATAGAAGTTCTTCTTCAAACAGGCGCTCTGCACCTGACTGCCGCCTGACTCCTATTAGGCTTCAAGGATCTGGGAAACGCACTCCTCCAGACAAGAAGGATGTTGCAAGTAGACACTTGCCTGAAGCATTGTCTCCAAGACGTATACGTCTAACTTCCTCTAGAGACTCCTTTAAGAATAGTCGCGCCTCTAAGGATCAGGAGGGCTCTTCAGCTCAGGAGGAACAGGACCACTCAGAAGAAGAAGGACCAAAAGACGCCTCAGTTTCCTCCTATAAGAAACTAACAGAGTTACTCCTGCAAGAGTTTGGAGATATCCTTTCTCCGGTGGCTCCCCCTTCTCCTCTTTCGTTATTCTCCACTTCGAAGACGTCGAAGGTTTCGTCTTGTGTAAGGATGAAACCTACTGTTTCCATGAAGAAGGCGCTGAGAGGTTTTGGGGAATGGCTCCTTTCTAAGGAAGAGAAAGGGAAGACGGTTTTTTTCTTTCCCTCCGTCTAAACTGACCGGCAGATTGGGATTCTGGTACGAATCGGGAGAACCTTTAGGCCTCGCTCTCCCTTCGTCTGCGGACTCGGACTTCTCTTCATTAGTGGATGCTGCTCGTCGTTCCGCCCTCTTGTCCACCAAGACTACGTGGGGAATGAACGAACTTGACCACTTACTGAAGGGAATGTTCCGAGTCCTGGAAGTTTTCAACTTCCTTGATTGGTCTTTAGGTGTGCTGGCTAATAAGACCAAGACCCCAGATGCTCTGTCTCCTGAAGATCTTAACTGTGTACTCACTTGCATGGATAAAGCAGTGAGAGACGGATCGAGTGAAGTCTCCTCACTGTTTGGAGCTGGAGTGCTTAAGAAACGGTCGGTCTACTGTTCGTTTCTCACGAAGGCAGTGTCTCATGCACAAAGGGCCTCGCTCTTGTATGCTCAACTCTCTCCTCTTCTGTTCCCCAAGAAAATTATCCAAGATGTCTCGAGTGCCCTTTCAGCTAAGGCTACTCAGGACATGTTAGCCCAGGCGGCCAGGAAACCTCGCTCTGTCTTCCAACCCAAGAAAGAGACTCCTCTGAGACAGGAGCCCTTTCGAGGAGGACCCGCTGTCAGAGGTTCTGCAACCAGAGGGACTAGACCTTTTAAGAGAGGTAAAACCTTCTCTAAGTCAGTCAGAGGGAAGAAATAGCGGTCAAGGACTCCAGACATCAGTGGGTGCCAGACTACTGAAATTTGCCGACGTCTGGGCCCACAAAGGGGCAGACAATTGGTCCCTATCGATTGTCAGCAAAGGATACCTCATTCCCTTCTCGTCAAGACCATCATTGACGACAACTCCGAGGGAGTTGGTAGCCAAGTACAAGGACCCCATCATGAATCAAGCCCTTTCTCTAGCAGTAGATCTCATGCTAGAGAAGGAGGCTATAGAACTAGTGAAAGATCCCTGCTCTGCGGGCTTTTCCTAGTTCCGAAGAACTCAGGAGGATGGAGACCGGTGTTGGATGTGAGCGCCCTGAACGTCTTTGTGGAAAAGAGGAAGTTCGCCATGGAGACAACTTCCTCAGTGTTAGCGGCTCTTCGTCCAGGGGACTGGATGGTGTCTCTAGACCTTCAGGACGCTTACTTTCATGTGCCGATCCATCCTTCTTCACGGAAGTATCTACGATTCATGATGGGAGGAAACATCTTCCAATTCAAGGCCTTGTGCTTCGGCCTATCAACTGCACCCCAAGTTTTCACGGGGTTAATGAAAAACGTGGCGCAGTGGCTACATTTGGAGGGAGTGAGGGTGTCGCTTTATCTCGACGACTGGCTAATCAGAGCAGAGTCTCAAGAAAGATGTCTGGAGGACCTTCAAAAGACCCTTACATTGGCAAGTTCGCTGGGACTTCTGGTGAACTTCCAGAAGTCTCAATTAATCCCCAGTCAAGAGAGGATCTATCTGGGGATTCGGATAGCTTCTCTGGCTTTTCGGGCTTTTCCGTCGCCAGAGAGGATAGCTCGTTGCTACGAGAAAATAACGACCTTCCTAGAGAAAGATGCATGCACGCAGCGAGGGAGTGGATGAGTCTGCTGGGGACACTCTCCTCGCTGGAGCAATTCGTTTCTCTAGGAAGGTTGCATCTCAGGCCTCTACAGTTCTTCCTATACCAGAACTGGAGGCGTCTCTCCCTAGATCTGGAGTTCTCCTTCAAGATCTCAAGGGAAATCAAGAGAGACCTTCGGTGGTGGAACAACCCACTTCGATTTGTGGAAGGAATGTCCCTCTACATGCCGAACCCCAGCCATGTGTTGTTTTCCGACGCATCGGAGGCAGGTTGGGGAGCGACCTCGGGACAAGAAGAAGTGTCAGGCACCTGGAAGGGGGATCAGGTGTCCTGGCACATCAACAAGAAAGAGTTGATGGCAGTCTGGATGGCATTGAAAGCCTTCGAACCCCACGTCCGAAATGCAGTAGTGCAGGTCAATTCGGACAACACAACAGCCTTGGCGTACATCAAAAAACAGGGGGGGACGCACTCCTTCTCCCTGTACGAAACAGCAAGGGATCTTCTGCTGTGGTCTCAAACAAGGAAGATCAGTCTTCTCACCAGATTCGTACAGGAGAAAGGAACGTCAGGGCCGATCTTTCGCTAGAGCAGGAAGAATCAAACTCCTGCCTTCCGAGTGGACCCTCCACTCAGAAGTATGCCAAGACCTGTGGAGAAGATGGGGCAGACCTCACATCGATCTCTTTGCAACAGCAAAGAATGCAAGAATCGAACTTTACTGCTCCCCGATCTCAGACCCAGGAGCAGTAGCAGTGGATGCGTTTCTCCTAGATTGGACAGGGCTAGACGTCTACGCCTTTCCCCCCTTCAAAGTACTAGACAAACCTCAAGAAAGAAATTTGCTATCTAGGAGAGGACAAGAATGACGCTAGTAGCTCCGTTCTGGCCCGCCCAAGATTGGTTCACAGAGGATTGTACTGGAATGGTTGGTGGACTTTCCAAGAGCACTTCCACAAAGACAAGATTTGCTCAAACAACCCCACTTCGACAGGTATCACAGAAACCTCCCCCCCGCTCTCAATCTGACTGGCTTTCGACTGTCAAAAGTCTTGTCAGAGCGAAGGGGTTTTCGTTTTCACAAAAGCTGCTAAGGCTATCGCCTCAGCTAGAAGACCTTCGACCCTTAAAGTCTACCAGTCGAAGTGGGACGGTCTTTCGCCGTTGGTGCAGGAACCAGAAGTTTTCCTCTTCCAGTACCTCTGTGACTCAGATAGCAGATTTCCTAGTTTTCCTCAGAGAAAAATGCGGTTTGGCAGTATCTACTATCAAAGGATACCGTAGCATGCTGGCTGCGGTGTTCAGACATAGGAATTTAGATCTTTCGAATAACAAAGATCTTCATGATCTATTAAGATCTTTGAATCTTCCAAGAAAAACTTCGAACGAAGTTCCAAGTTGGAATCTGGATGTGGTTCTTCGTTTCCTGAGGTCCGCTAGGTTTGAACCACCACATTTAGCCTCCTTCAAAGATCTCACGAGGAAAGCTCTCTTTCTCATGGCTTTAGCATCTGCTAAAAGGGTTAGTGAGATTCATGCCCTAGGAAGGAAGGGTAGGTTTCAAAGGAGATTCCGTGGTTTGTTCCTTCCTTCCTTCGTTTTAGCAAAAATGAGAACCCCTCAAATCCTTGGCCAAGGAACTTTGAGGTTCGTGGTTTATCTGCCCTAGTAGGGGAAGAACCTGAAAGAACTCTTTGCCCTGTTAGGAGTTTAAAATACTACATTCAGAAGAAGAAAACCCTTAAGGGCATTGAGGACAGACTATGGTGCTCTGTAAAGGACCCCAGCAGACCATTGTCGAAAAAATGCGCTGTCTTTCTTCATTAGAAGTGTTGTGAAAGAAGCACATAGATCTTGTAATGAAGAACATTTTCAAGCTCCTAAAAGTCAAGGCTCATGAAGTGAGAGCAATTGCCACTTCCTTGGCCTTTAAGAAGAATATGTCTCTTCAGAATCTGATGAAAACTACATTCTGGAGGGATGTAATTCAGTATTCGCCAACCACTACCTAAAAGCCTAAAAGACGTCAGTATTACGTATGACGAGTGCTTCGCGTTAGGCCCGTACGTATCGGCGGATTCGGTGCTGGGGCAGGGAGCTGGAACATATCCTTAGTAGTTTTTTCCCTTGTTTTTTTTTGGTAATTGAGTTCATATGGTTGTATGAAAAATGATGCAGGTAGGCATCTTTTTTTCGTTTCGTAATGCTAATAACGTTAGTTTGGTTAGGTGATCGGATTTGGTTTGAAGCTCCCTGCGTTGGTAGTGGACAGGTTCTGTCATAGAAGAGGGCGAACCCCCATTGACATGATCCGACTTGGATTCTACTAAGTAAAGCGGATATCAAGTCCCGTTAGTAGACCCCAAAGAGTCTTTTCAGCTGTAGGTCACGCCCTCGCTGTAGCTCTTATGGCTATGCAGTAACTAATAGACAGTATCTATGAAGTCTTCAGCCTAAACACGGTAAGAACCAAGGTTATGTTTATCCTTACAAAACAGGTTGTTGTTTACCTTTCTTTGTTATTTTCTGTCTTGTACCCTCCACCAACCGGGTGTCAATCAGCTAAGTATATGTCTGACAGGAAAGTTCATGTACAAAAAATGATATTGTTATTTTACAATAAAGTTTTGTACATACTTACCTGGCAGACATATACGATTGATGGCCCGCCCAGCCTCCCCTCAGGAGACAGGTATAAGAGAGAAAAAATCTGGCAAGAAAGGTATGATGGTTCTTACACCGCCTCCCAGCGGCGGGTAAGGTAGATCACCTGACCTACCTGTCGCGTTAGACAGAGGTTTTTGAATTTCTGTCGTGACGTCAGAGACATAAGCTAAGTATATGTCTGCCAGGTAAGTATGTACAAAACTTTATTGTAAAATAACAATATCATTTTTTCTATTTATCGTGATTTATATGCAAATATTTCGAAAAAAGAGAAAAGCTACAACCTTCAATCATTTTTAGTTGTATTCTACATGAAATTGCGCACATTTTTCATATATAAAACTTTATGTACAGCTAATTTTAAATGGTGCAAACATTTCAACAATCGCACAAAAAAATTCTGATTTTTTCGGAAGAGTTATTTCCGCGCGAACGTCAATTTTTTTTTTTTTTTATAAATCACCATAAATCGAAATATTGTGCTAGAGACTTCCAAGTCATTGCAAAATTAAGGTAAATGATTGAATATTACTAGAATATAAGAGTTTTAGCTTACAATTGCGTTTTTCGACCATTTCGGTAGAGTCAAAGTTGACCGAAAGTTGAAATTTTTGCACTTAACGTTATTTATATGAAAATATTTCAAAACTGATAAAAGCTACAACCATGGGTTGTTTTTTGTTGTATTGTGCATGAAATTGCGCACATTTGTTCCATATATAAAACAAAACTTTATGTAACGGCAAATTTAAAAGGGTGCAAAACATTAGGACAATCGCACGAAAAAATTATCGGAAGAGTTATCGCACGAACGTAAGGAAAAAGTTTTTTTCATAAATTCACCATAAATCGAAATATTGGTGCTAGAGACGTCCAATTTGTTGCAAAATGAAGGCAAATTAAATGATTGAATATTACTATAATATAAGAATTTTAGCTTACAATTGCGTTTCTCCACCTTTTCTGTAGAGTCAAAGTTGACCGAAGGTTGAAATTTTTGCACTTATCGTTATTTACATGAAAATATTTCAAAATTGATAAAAGCTACAATCATGAGTATTTTTTAGTTGTATTGTGCATGAAATTGCGCACATTTTCATATATAATACTTCATGTAAAGGATAATTTAAAATGGTGCAATAATTATGTCAAAGTGACGAAATAATTTCCGAGATGTGTCACTGATACTTTTTAGTGCGATAAGAAAGACATTCGCGCTTGCGCGCCTGCGTAGCGATTGTAAACAAAACAACGCCTTGATCCGTGAACTCCCAGCATCCCCCAAGGCGCGTGATACAAAAGTTTTCGGCTGGTAGGCCTATAAGTATTTTTCCGCGAATTTTTAAAAAAACTTTTTTGAGCCGACGTATGATACGTCCAATCGGCATACGGGAGACATTTTGACTCGACGTTTAATACGTCCAATCGGCGTAAGAGGGTTAACTGATGCTGCCAATAAGCAGGGGGTGCCTGTATTCACACAAAATAACCTTTTTTAAAGCTCGGAGAGTTTTAATATACTCATTTTACAATAGGTTACAGGCATTCTTCACTAATGAGACATTTTGCATACTAACATGTTAAGCAAAGGTTTATAGTATGTAGATACATGCTATACTGCTTTGTTTAAAATGTTAATATGCTAAATGTATTAATAATAGACCATGCCTGTAACCTATTTTACCTTGGGTATGTTATACACATTCAGTACTAGCACACATTTCCCTATCACACTTCATTGCACCATCCCTAAATGCATACTTAAAAGCCTTCAGATATCTAGTAGTATGTGTAGGTGGTTGGAGATCATTTTTGGATGCATAGTTGATGAGGAGAGAGAACTTCTTTGTAGAGTTGTTCTGTGCTGTGGCCTAGTATATCTCTTGAGTTGAAGCTTACCTAATGTTTATCATAATTAAGAGCTGAAATCTTCACAAGTGGAGAATCGGAAACATACACAATATTCAACATGGACAGCTCAGTAACCACTCTACACAATATGTAGAGTTAAAATTTAATTAAAAGAACAATAAAATCCCATTGAAAGTAGATAAAGATAAAATTGCTAAAAGAAGAAAAAAGATTGAATATGTATTTGCCCTAAATCCATTCCAAAAAAGGGATTTTGACGAAGGAAAAATCTATTTCTGGGCAAGGGCCCGTGTCAGCATTAATTTAACTTAGAAATGTGTGCTAAAGGGACATTTCACGTTGCGACACGGGCTGAGCCCAGAAATAAAGTTATTGCTGATCACTGTTATTACTTGATGCCCTAATTCAGCTCAGTATACTTACTGCTGCTTTTTGCCTTATTCCATTAAATGTTAGTGTACCAAGGTGAACACACAATTTTGGAATCTTGTAATATGATGTCAAGTTGAACAACCCAATAGTACTACGTATAACAAAACGTGCTTAGTTTGACAAGGATTGACATCTTTACTTTAAAAACATGTGATAGATGAAAAGGACTTGCAAAAACTTCAAGAAGGCATATCACATCAGTTGAACTTTTTGAGAAATGTTGTAATTTGTCATCTGAGAATTTTGAGAAATTTTGTAGTAGCATATTTGCTGTAATGCACAAACCCCTGTACAAGTTTGCAACATTATCATCATTGTTATTTACTGGAGACAAAGGTTAAACCCAAACTCTTAATTTCATTTACATATTCAATAGCAGTACAGTGGGTCCTCAGTAATCACAGGGGATAGGGACCACAACCACCTACATTTAGCAATTGTGTATGTTAAGTTGTCACATCCCTTAATAAATGCTTAGGCAATAGCCTAACCGCCTGCTTCAATAGTTAAAACACCCCTACCTATAAAAATTCTTATACTAACTGCGTATTTTAATAGTTCCAACACCAAATACTAAAACATTTATCTTCTAGCAATTATCTCTTTCATGCACAAACGTGCATTGCATGCTTCCCAGTACTCAGTAGTAGGTAGGATTTGCCCTTGAAACAGCCCCCTTGCTTGTTTTATTCCTCCTTTGTTTGTGTTAGATGTGTATAATGCCATAAATCTTATAAATACAGTGGTATCTCATTTGGTGAGCATTTTTTTTGTTGAACATTCCATTTTTTTTATATTGTTTGTCGAACATATGCTCATACTTAGAACTGATCGATTATCTTGTTTATACTGTCTTGTACTTGACGGCCAACTGCGCCCTATAAGAAAAACTGTATTACTAACATATTTTTTTTCATTTACAATATATACAGTTTAATGACAAAACAATTAAAAGATAAAGCATTTCAATTTAAAATTTAGCTTAAACGATGCACAAAATCATACCTCACCATGGTGAGGTCATGCATATCTAACGTGAGATTGAACAAGGGAGCGTTGATATGTTGAGGAGAGGAGGAGAAGAGAGAGATAAAATATGAAAATAAGCAAATGTAATAGAGAAACAATTGAAAAGTCTTAAATGAGTCAGTGTTCGGTGCTCTGAGTGAGATGGTATAGTTTAACCATATTCAACAAAATGTTAGTAAATGAAAGAACAAAGCTTCTCACAATAAAACTTAGCATAAACGATTTGAGGAATAATGAATGAATGATTTTAGGTTATCGTGTGTCGTGATACAGTTATTGACAGACTCGGTAGTTAATGGTGATCCAGTTTTATGGTGCTCAAAATCAGCGATTTATGGCACCATAACGGGCCAAGTTTCAGTTATTGTTGCCATAAGGTGCCAATAATAGTTATGGTGCCATAACCTACCCAACAGAGAGGTGCTTAGAACGGAACCCTGCCGATAACCAGGGACTGCCTGTATTGTTGAGGAGAGAAGAGACAGTAAAATCTTTACTATATGTACATAAAAGCAGTACCAGTTCACATGAAAGAATAAAATGTTATTTCACAACAAATTGAACTTGATGATAAAGCTATGAAAACACTCAAATCCAATACAGTAATAAATAGTACGTATAATAATAATAATGACATAAAAAGTCTTACTTGAGGGATTGTTCGGTGTGCTGAGTGAGACGAGAGGGAAGATGACCGTCTTGCTTCCTACTGACTTACCAGCTGGGCTGGGATGATTATTCGCCAGTTTCTTTCACTTACACCCGATTTGCCCAAATCTCTTCTTTTTTGTTACGGTAAAATTCCCATCTAGTGATAGTTGCTGTCTTGATTTTTTATCATTGTAAAAGTAAGTCAAGTCCATAATAAACACACTGGCATTGCATTCAGCTTCTGTGTGTCTTTGATTGTATGTTTACATGACTTCTTTGTAAAAAGTTATTTAATCTCTCTCCTTTTCTGACATGTTCTACTTTTAACTTATTTGTTTGTAAAATCCTCATGTTTATTTTAAATTCTGCCATTTGCCAACCATAAGTTGATGTATTGTGGCATAATCTCTTTCATGCACTTAGGATCCAAGTGTAAACGCGTCAACAATCATACACACTGATTATTCTCTCTCTCTCTCTCTCTCTCTCTCTCTCTCTCTCTCTCTCTCTCTCTCTCTCTCTCTCTCTCTCTCTCTCTCTCACACAAAAAGGTTTCCTGTCTCTCCTCCCTTCATCCCCCAGCTGGCTGTGCACCATTTTCACCAAACAGTTCGTAAATCATACATGAGAAAATTTTGATAAAATTTTACTTCATATAGTAATGTACTGTTTTATTACTTTACACACTTATTTTAACTTCAGAACACATTAATAATGGAAAAAAATGTGAAAAGGGAGACTTTTTGGGTTGGCTGGAATGAATTAATCCTGATTCCCTTTATTTCTTATGGGGATATTTGTATCATATTTCGAACAGTCTTCTGGAACCGATTAAGTTCGAAGTCTTTAGGTACTACTATAATTTTTTATTTTCAATTTCCTCATTCAGCAGATCTGTCCTTATTTCAATTTCCCCCTACAGCAGATCTGCAAACAAAGTATACATATTAGCTAACAATTACTCCTTCTTTTCTCGATATGGCTGCTGCACAAAACTATGTTTCAGAGAGAGAGAGAGAGAGAGAGAGGGGGGGGGGGGGTATCTAGACATTCAAAATTAATCCGTTTTGAGGTGGCCTTCGTAACCTGAGCTTTTCGTATCTTGAACCGCATTTTACATGTAAATCACCTAATCCATTCCAAGCCCTACAAAAACACCCCCGTAAATTTTATATTAAAGCTAAATTGACCAATAAACAATGAAATACTACAACAATTTGGACCATTCAACACCTAACTTAATACGTACTTCTAATGTGTACCTGTAAATAAAGTGTATTAGTGTACATGGTATACGTACAAGAAATACTGTATGTACATACGTACATTTGTAGTAAAATGTGGAACCTTGCCTTTTGAGTGAGGCTATCTCCGAAAGTGGCAACAGAGGACAAATGTCAGGAAACAAACTAAACTTTACAAAACACATTAACAAAACCGTAACACTTAACTTTAGAAAAAACTTAAAATTAATTTTATTTTTCTTTGTTTTTTTTTTTTTTTTTTTTTTTTTTTTTTTTTTTTTTTTTTTTTAATATACAAAATTTCAATTTCTTCACCACTTTCAACTTTCTGTTTTTTCGTAGTATCAATTGGATCTTCCTTTTTGCTTACGTCATCAAACTGCGCAAGCATACGACCTGTGTAAGCATTTTCGGTGTGTCTCTTTTCTACAAATGATTGCACCTTATGAAAAGCAGCTAGAGCATCCTTAATTTCTGCCGTTGTCATAGGGTCGTCGTCCTCCTCCTTGCCGCTGCTAGAGAACTTCTTGAACGACGTTATGTTGCATGGCCTCCAACTTCTTCAGGTCATCCGTCGTAAGCTCCTCTTGGTGCTCCTCGAGGTCATTGATGTTGTCCTCATCGACGACCAGCCCCATGGACTTGCCAAGTGCAATGATTTCGTCAAAATCTGGTTGCGAAACAGTTTCAGGATTGTCAACTGTTCCTGAATCTGCAGCACCAGCTTCGCCCACGTCGAATCCCTCAAAGTCTCAAGTGGATACGGATTCCGGCCAGTTTCTCCTCCACAAAGAATTCAAGTTTCACCTCGAAACCTCCTGCCAAGCTTGATCGATGAGTCGGATGCATATCGCAACATCGAAATGCTCCTAACAAAATTCATACAAGGTGAGGTTTGTGGTATCGGTGATGTCGAAACATCTCTTGAAAAGATGTTTCGTATACACTTTCTTGAAGTTTGATATCACTTGCTTGTCCACGGGCTGGACGAGAGGGGTGGTGTTAGGCAGAAGATAAAGAACCTTGATTAAAGAATACTCCGCTAGGATATCTTCCTCGAGGCCAGGAGGGTGAGCAGGGGCATTGTCCAACAACAGCAGACATTTCAGAGGGAGGCGCTTCTCTTCCAAGAATTTCTTCACTGTCGGGCCGAAACACAGATTTACCCACTCGGTGAACAAAAGTCCCATTACCCAGGCTTTCGCATTAGCCCTCCACATCACTGGAAGCTTCTCCTTTAGCACTTTGTGGGCCTTGAAGGCTCGAGGAGTCTCCAAATGATAGACAAGTAGGGGCTTCACCTTGCAATCACCACTGGCGGTTGAACGAAGTGCGAGCGTAAGCCTGTGTTTCATAGGCTTATGCCCGGGTAGCTGCTTCTCTTCCTGCGTGATCTATGTCTGACGAGGCATTTTTTTCGAAAAAAGGCCAGTCTCATCACAGTTGAAGACTTGCTGAGAACTGTAGCCTTCTTTGATCGTCATCTTGTCGAACATCTTAAAGGCTTTGGCCGCTTTCGTGTCCGAGCTGGCCGCCTCCCCATGCCGCACCACCGAATGGATGCCAGTCCGTTTAAGGAATTTTTCGAACCACCCATGCGAAGCCTTGAAATCTGGGGTTGGCGTCGAAGTCCGTTCTCCTCCGTCGTCTACGGCCTGGGCAATCAAATTGCTGAAAATAGCGCTAGCCTTGTGGGAGATTGCTGTCTCGGTTACCTTATTGCCAGCTATTTCTTTGTCTTTTATCCAGACAAGGAGCAGCCTTTCCATCTCGTCGTGCATGTGGCTCCTCTTGCTAGAAAAAATAGTCGTGCCCTTGGAAGGTGTAGCTGCTTTGATGGCTTCCTTCTGCTTAAGGATGGTGCCTATTGTCGATGGATTTCGGCCATATTCCTTGGCAATCACATGCCAGCTTCATACTTCTTAATTATCTCCATCTTTGTCTCCAAAGAAAGCATCCTCTTCTTTCCATGAACTTCAACTTTCATGGGACCCATGACTACGTATATACTGTATACGTAATTAAGTTATGTAGTATACGTATGAAGTAAAGTTCTCACACAACACGATAAAGTAGTAATACAATGAAATCACTAACGAATTTGTTAATAAACAAAATCGTATAGAACAAATGGATTCCACGTGCTTACGATAACAATGCTGCTGCCAGGTGGCCGAAAAAGCACGCCGCTACGTAGATGCATGATGGGATCATGAGAGAGATGCTGACCAATCGGAGAGCAGGATCTTAAGGCGGTGACTAGCATCAGGAACCAATGGGAGAGCGGGAGGATGGTGGCGAGTACTCAGTTGGCGGCGCGCTAGTTTTAAAATTGTTATCAGTGGTCCGGGCGAATCTCGGGACTTTACAGCAACAACCTTTCGTATCCTGAACTATTTTTTTATGTAGAGCCAAAAAAATCTCGTATTTGGTTTCGTAACTCTAATTTTTCTTAAGTTGAGTCTTTCGTATGTCGAGGTACCACTAATATGTGTGATAATCATAGAGTCAACTACTAAACTTGTAATGAAGCACGGTTCAGTACATCAGAGAGAGAGAGTGTGTGTGTGTTATAATATATGAGATAATCATAGAGTCAACTACTAAACTTGTAATGAACCACAGTTCAGTACATCGGAGAGAGAGAGTGTGTTATAATATATGAGATAGTCATAGAATAAACTACTAAACTTGTAATGAAGCACGGTTCAGTACATCGGAGAGAAAAAAAAAATGGCAACTTCAACTTACAGTAGCAGTTACAAATGGGGACAATCAGTTTTTTAATAAATAAGTAGTATTATGATAATAATAGATCAGTTTTATACAGTGCATCCTCAACTTACAGCAGCAGTAACTTACGGCAACTCAATCTTACTGTGCTTTTTTAGCGCCCTTAACAGGGTTTTACAGCTCTGCAACTTGATGTTGATCAAGTTATGGTGCCACAAGTGCCATTGACAGTGCTAATGGTAAGAATAGGCTTTAAATTAACATTGCTTGCGGCACATTAATTTACGGCACCATGAGCGCTTTAAAGCGCCGTTAATGCCGAAAAACCAACTTATGGCGGAAATCAACTTGAAGCGCGGCGCTGGAACGGATCCCCTCGACATAAGTCGATGATGAACTGTAGTTTATTATGTACTGGAAATGAAATTTTATTAAAATTTTGCTGTTTTTTCAATAAAAGATATTTACTATACTGAAGAGAGAGAGAGAGAGAAGAGAGTAAGCGGTTTTTGTTTTTGTGGAATTTTAATTTAGCATTTTATCGATATTTTGCTGTTTATGTTAATACAGTGGTACCTCGTTTGTCGAACTTTTCTGATGTAGAAAATTCTGTTTATTTAAAATATTTTGAGAAAGTTCTGTATCATTTGTTGAACAAATACTTGTTCTTCGAACTGACCGATAATCTTGTTTATACCTGTATTCGACAGCCTACTGCGTCCTACAAGAAAAACCGTATTAACATGTTTTTCTTTTATAATATACGGTAAACTTGTTATCTGCGTGTTTGATAATCATGAATTTGGTACAATGTGAGAACAGTAAATTAAACAAAATTTTGTAAACGCGAAAAATCGCTGAACAACGCGAGCCTGTAAATATTTTTTATTGTGAAAAATTGCTGAACAGTGCGGTTCAAAACCCGAAAATTGCGCTCAAAACTTTGTGTGTACATTGTTAAAATGCCCGGTAGTTCCAATAATGCTCTGCGTATTTTGTTTACGAATTATCCCACCGAATTATCAAATATTAAACTGGAGGCCAAATGACAATCACCTAACTTCTTTACTTCCATATCTTTATGCCATCTTCTAAGTTGAATAAGTTAAAAAGTTCAAGAGAATGATGAAAGTATTGTTTTAACGTTATACCTGTTGCAGAAATGTGTACAGCCATGAACAACCGAATGAGAAACAACAATTTTTTTTGCTAAGGACAACCGAATCCAATAACAACATCAGTTTTGCTTGTATTTCAACCATCGTACGATAGTAAACAATTACCGTAGTTGTTATAAATGATGTTATGTAGAAGAGGACTGATATAATTTTATGTAATAACTTTACTTGCTGTGAGATCGTCAAGGCAATATCCTGTTAAATTTAAACAGCAAGTTGTAGCTGAAGCTGATAAAATAATATTCAGGCATGGATAAAACTCCCAAACTTTGATATGGATTCAAACATAACCGTGGATAAAACAGAGAAAATTATTTTAATAAAAAACTACTGGGCATGATTCAAAGAGCACATTTCACTGTTGTTTACACATCGATAAAAATAAATAATGTAAAGCTCCTTTTACGACGAAAACAAGCGAAAATAATGAATGGAATCTGATTTTTACGCAATCTATTAACGAAAAAATAATAAGTTCACAATGAGACTTATTAAAGTTAAATTTCAGCTTAAAAACACATCATATAACAAAAAATTACTTTGTTCCTTATAAATAGAGTATCTAGATATTCATTTATGCTAACTAGGAGCAAGAAAATTCGTTGAGAATTGAGTTGAATCAAGACCACCTCTCTCTTGGTGGTCTTGGTTGAATACGGCAAAGTGAACTCGTATTCTTCATCAGCTGATTTCCAAAACAAAACAGTGACTGCTATGTTAATATTTTATAATACGACAATATGATCATGGATACATACAATGTTACTGGATAAAGCCAAGTAATGTATAACTTAAAAAAAAAAAAAAACGTGGAAAAGATGCATATTCATTATGTTTGTATTTTATAATTAGTATATGTAAGCCATCAGCAAACCTAACACCGTTCAATTATGCCGAAGTCAGAGCGAATCCGATTCTTGTTTTTTGTTCATTTCTTTTTATTCTGAATTATTATATGATCTGATTCTCATTTCGTGTTCAATTTCTTTCTGTACTGAATTATCATACGTAGAATGCATTGAACCTCCAGAAGTAGCCAATAATAATTGAGTATACTATAGGCTAGGCTACTGTATAAGCATTAGATTATCATAGTGCGCGCAAGGCTAACTCTTGTTAATTTTATTCAATTTCTCTTTGTACTGAATTATCATTAGTCAATATAGTACATTGAACTGAGAGAATTAACTGATATCAATAGTTACTATACTACATATGCATAAAGTAACTATATTGTGTAGTGTAGGCTAGGTATATAGTATGTGAAAATGTTACTAATTACCGCATAGGCTAGGCTATATTCGAGATACAATTTTTTCAACAAATGATGGGTTTTTTTGGAACCTAACCTCATTGTAAGTAAAATTTATTTCAACTTCATAACTGCGATTTTGATATCCACAACTATTTTCAGAAACCAATTAGGCATGGATAACGAGAGTTGACTGTATAATGATAACTATAGCTTTTTTTAGCGTTTTTATAGGGGTTCCAAACATTCGTGGGTTCTAACTATTCACGGGGGCGTCTGGGACGCATCCCCCGCGAATACGGGGGATCGCTGTACTGTATATATGTAAAGGCAATAACAGTTCACATAAAAAAGGGATTTTCACAATAAATTTAACATCATAATATGAAAATCAAATGCAATTCAGAAACAAGAGAGAGAGAGAGAGAGAGAGAGAGAGAGAGTTATAAGTTACCAGGCATTGTAATATTGTAGAGAAGAGGAGACAATTAAAATCTACTATATATAGGTAAAAGCGGTACCAATTCACATAAAAAATAAAATGTTATTTCACAATAAATTTAACACAATGATATAACATGAAAACAAATGCAATACAGTAATGAAAAAAAATCTTTCTTGAGCCAGTGTTCGGTGCACAGAGTGAGACGATAGAGAGGAGAAGGATGGGAAGTTGGTGGGAGATGGGGGTCTGCTTCCTACTGACTTTACAGCTTTGCTGTTCACTTACATTCGATTTGCCCAAATCACTTCTTTTTGTTACAGTAAAATACCTGTCGAGTGACAATTGCTTTTTACGATTTTTAGCACTGTAAAAGTAACTTAGCTCATCAATAAACACACTGGTTTCACATTCAGCTTCTGCATGGCTTCGATTGTTTGTTAAAACAACTTCCTTGTGAAAAGTTTTTTAATCTCTCTCACTCGTTTTCTTACTTGCATTTTTTACTCATTAGTACTTACCATATATACTCGTGTAACATGCCATCTTGCATATCATGCGACCCCCAAATTTTCATCCTTAAAAAATGATTTTATTATGTATCTCACGTATCATGCGAGTTAAATTAACAAGACCAAATAACAACAGGCTAACCTCTTTTCCTCCTCTTTATCTAATCCTTTTTTTGAGTTAGAGTACCCTTTTTCCTCCGTTTCTTTTATCTATCCCATCTTCTTGTCAAGTTTAAAAAAGTAAAAGAAATGCCAAAAGTATTGTTAGTAATGTTATACTTGTGTAAATGCATACAGTCAGAAACAACAGATTTGCTATGAACAACCTAATCCAATAACAACTGTGTTTTTGCTTGGATTTCAACCACCGTATGATAGCAAAAAATTATCGTAGTTATATTACAAATGGCTTTATGGAGGATAGGACTAATATATTCTTACATTAATCCTTACTCGCTATGGAGGAAAGATCGGCAAGGGCATATACTGCTAAATTTAACCTGTAAGTTTTAGCTGAAGCTGAGGAAAGAATGTTGATCTGCTAACAACTATTATCGTGCATCGGCAATGTGGATGAAACTCACAAACTTTGGTATAGTACCATCAAACTCGACCATAAACAATATTTGAGAGAAATGTGTTTTAATCAAAACTATTGGCCATGAAAGAACACATTTCACCGTTTTCACTCTAATAAAAGATAAATATGTAAAGCTCGTAATATTCTGATAAGATCAAGTGAAAAATATTGAACAGAATCTGTTGATTTTTGTTTACACAGTAAACATGCCCTTAGTGCCATCTACTAACGAAAAAAATAACTAAATTTTGTTCACAAACGATACGTATTCAAGTGATATTTGTTCATATACGGAACAAACCTTCGGTCTTAACATTAGGATTTACTAGCGCCAAGCTGGAAACCGGTAGAATTGAAATTACACTAGTAAGATCCAGGGACTATTGGCACCTATACCAGGTCACGGGGCATGTATACCCAGAATGCCCACGGCTACGTGTGACCCACCAGTTATTTTCCTACCGCCTTTAAGATAAGACGTGTTACTGTCTATCTGATTTAAAGCCGGTTTTTCAGTTTGCCCATTTTTATCCATTTCATTTTTCATTTCTTATTACCTTTTCTTTCTCCGAGTGTGCTCAGTGTGAGTGAAGAGTGTATAAATGGTATGATGGAGATTTTTGCCTCAACATCGGGATCGTCAGCAACTCAGATGGCAGGAAATATCAGAAAATCATCTGCGACAGTATACCAAGGAAAGTGGTCAGCATACTGTGATTGGTGTCGTAGAGGGAACTTGTCTCCACTCTGTACCACTATTCAGCAGTTAGCAGACTTTCTGATATATCTCAGAACAGAAAAGCATATGTCTGTATCTGCAGTGAAGGGGTACAGGGCGGCTCTAGCCTCGATCTTACGAATGAAAGGAGTGGACATTTCGTCTTCATGGGAGTTGGCCATGCTGATGAGGAGCTTTGAACAGTCATGTCCACCAAAGGAGCTAAAAGCCCCAGTTTGGGATCTGACCATGGTACTGAGTAGTCTGACAAAACCCCCCTACGAACCACTAAGGCAGTCCACGGATAGGAGCCTGACCCTGAAGACAGTCTTCTTATTGGCCCTGGCTTCAACCAAAAGAGTGGGGGAGCTACATGGCCTGTCATATCTCATAAAGCACTCGAGAGGTTGGAGGTCAATGGTATTTGAGTTTGTCCCAGAATTTGTGGCCAAGACCCAAAACCCAACAATAGTAGACGGCAGATTTGACTCCTTTACCATACCTTCCTTGGCAGACTTTGTAGACAATGACAAAGATGAGATGCTTCTGTGCCCCGTCAGGGCACTAAGGGAGTACTTAAGAAGAACAAGGCACCTCAGGCCGGGGTGCTGGAGGTTGTTCGTAAGTACAGGACGGAACAAGAAGGAAGTGTCCAGGAATACAATATCGTTTTGGCTAAGGGAGACGATCAGAGATGCTTATATGGCAGAAGACAGAGGGTCAGATAGCCAGGTGGGAGCTAGAGCTCATGACATCAGGGGCTTGAGTGCTCCTCTGGCATTAAAGAAGAACATGTCTGTAGATAATATTCTGAAAGCTGGTGTGTGGAAACGCCAAACAACTTTCACCTCATTTTATTTGAAAGACGTTGCCCATAGATCCTTGGACACTTTTTCCTTGGGTCCAGTGGTGGCAGCCCAACAAGTGATATAGCTCATCCAGTACCCCTGGCGGGTCAGTTTGTGTCTAGTCTAAGATGAAGGTATGAAAGTAGAATGAATGGGATGACTGGTCTTTTCTTTACTACTTTCTTCCTACTCCTTTAACTACGGGCAGTATGAAGGAGAGTACCGTCATGTGCTGGAACGGACTAGATGCAGGTGAGTCGGTCAGCCATACTGTGAAGCTATCTTAGGTTATGATATACTTTTCAGTAGCAACACACCCCTCTAGATAATAGGGAAGAGAGGGGTGAAGGTGGATCCAGTTGCAGGGGACAAGAGTAAACCATAGAATGGTATCAACACCCAATAAGGGAAACCAATAGATTCGCTTATATCTTTGGTTCTAGGTTCATTGTCCATTCTCTTAGAATGTCCCTATATATTCGGAAATGGATAAGGTGGCAAACTCCCAGTCAGTTATAGAGACTTACCTCCCTCCAATAAGTAAGTCTATCCTAATGTTAAGACCGAAGGTTTGTTCCGTATATGAACAAATACCAAATTTGTAACTAATTTGTATTTTTCATAACTAACAAACCTGAGGTCTTAACAGGTAAAGGCCCACCTCGAACCACCCCTCTAGCAGTCTAAACTGGGTTAGAAATATAACTGGTGGGTCACAGGTAGCCGTGGGCATTCTTGGTATACATGCCCTGTGACCTGGTATAGGTGCCAATAGTCCCTGGATCTCACAAGTGTAATTTTAATTCTACCAGTTTCCAGCTTGGCGCTAGTAAATCCTAATGTTAAGACCTCAGGTTTGTTAGTTATGAAAAATACAAATTAGTTACAAATTTGGTATTTCGACTTGAAAACACTGTATAGCGTAAAACAACCTTGTCCCTTATAAATAGAATATCTTGAGATTCACTTGCACTAACAAGAAGCAAGAAAGTCGCTCTGATTTTAGTTCAATACAGCAAAACAAAATTATCTCGTAATTGCCCTCAGCTGATTTATTGCTATGTTTGTATTTTATGATACAAACAAATAGTAATATGAAATTACATATAATGTTATTGGATGCAGTGAAGTAAAATGTAACTTTTTATAAGATCCTTGGAAAAGATGCATATTCATTATATTTGTATTATATCATACGGTACTAATATGTGATTATTCCATACTCTAATTTTATATCTCAGGTATGATGCGACCCCCTTAAATCAACTCCAAAATTAGGTCTTCAAAAGTTGCATGATACGCGAGTATATACGGTATTTGTTTGCAAAATCCTCATGTTTATTTTAAATTCTGCTGTTTGCTGACAATAAGTTGATGTATTGTGGCATAATTAATCTCTCTTTGGCACTTAAGATCCAAGTGTAAACTTGTCAACAATAAAAAATGTTCTCTCTCTCTCTCTCTCTCTCTCTCTCTCTCTCTCTCTCTCTCTCTCTCTCTCTCTCTCTCTCTCTCTCTCTCTCTCTCTCTCTTACTGTGACCATTTCAGTTTCCTCAAAGGGTTCCTGTCTCCTCCCTCCATCCCAGCTGGCAGCATGCCATTTTGTAAATCATACACACAAACAACAAAAGTTTTTGAAAATTCTACTTCGTAGAATTTCCAAGCCCGGTTGGTGACCAGCATCCACCTTGTATGCACATGAGTTGCCAGATGCCACAGGTTCCTTGCTTTACAATCTGATTTTTTTTTAACCGGTTTCCAGCTGGCATTAGAAGATTATCCTTTTGTTAAGACCGAAGGTTTGTTGGCTATGAAAATTTTCAAATTGGTTAAAAATTTGTCGTTTTTACTAGTTTACACTTGATTTTACGTTTGAACACATTAATATAGGGAAAAATATGGAAGTGGGGGACTTTTTTGGTTGGCTGGAGCTAATTATCCAGATTCCCTCTATTTCTTATAGGAATATTAGTTTCATATTTCGGACAAATCACATTTTGACCAGCCTTCTGGAACGGATGAATTTCGAAGCCTGAGGCACTACTGTATTAGTAATAGTACCTGAAAATTACTAAATAATTTTTATCATAAAAAATGTGTTTAGTCATAAAAATACAATGAAAATACATTAATTAGTGGATATGCTCTATGAAAAAATTCATGATTTAGTTCGCAATATACTATATTTAGAGATAAGCTCCACAGAAAAACCAGCGATTTACCGAGTCAGTGCTGACGCACGAATAAGTGTACCATTAATATTAACATACGGTTGTTCTTGGATATTAAATTAATTTTAGATTTAATTCTACTTTTTATCTAAATTTATTTCGGTGTCAATAACCGAGATGTTGTGACACCAGTTTTTAACAGACATAATCAATCAATCAATCATGTTCTTTTGAGAAATAACATTTAATTTTACAGAATTTATGTATTTAAAGCACTCATCAACTTGGAAATGCAAAGCATACAACATTATCATCAAAGAATAATGTATGGTTGACAATATTAATACTTTGCATGCAGCCAGTTTTGTGATTAGTTTTTCTGATAAATCATCCATATATGAGCTGAAAAGATTGGGTGATAACGCAAAGCTCTATATGTCTTCACATGTAACACTAGATTCTTCTGATATGTATATCGCTACCCCATTTTACTTTAATTTTTTAGTCAAATGCCAATATTGTAAAATACAAATGATGTAAGTTGGAATTTTTTTTTCTTTTTTTAACATTATTTAAAGCAAATTTTTTGACACAATATCTTGTCAGATGCCTTTGGCATGCCCATAAGGCAAGAGGAGTTGCCTAAAATTTCACCCATTATGGGAAGCACTAGTTCTCACCATTCATCCTTCGATGAGGACATCACAAACTCTGAAATGCTGACCACACATCACCTGCCTCCACAACTTCCTCACAACCTCATAACTTGACCTCCTCTTCATGAACCACATAAGGCTTTTATCAGTCGGTGTCCCAACCTCTTAAGCCAATTCCCAACACACTGTCCCCTTCTGTGACACTTTATTTTAATTTCCCTTCTCCCTCAACCCCCTTACTTTGCACCCTCCCCAAACCCCTACCACTAGCTTTTCTCATAGTATAATTCTAATTGTAATGATATTTGTAGTGATTTTAATATGAAGGTTTCCAAAGAGTAGAGATTGGTGGCATGGAACATTAGGGGAAAAACTGGGGAAATGCTCTAATTATCACCCACTTTTGTATCTAAAATTTTCAAGATTTGGTTTTATGGTTCCACACACAAATTCAGAAAGGTCCTCTCTCCTCTTATCCCCCCCCCCCCCCCCTCCTCTTCCCCACACACCACATTATAACTCATATAATCTCTCAGTGTTACCTGCTATTATATTTATCACAAAGAATATCATCTTAAAAACTATTTCAGTAATAAATTCACTGGGCTTATCTGATCCAGATGTATTGTTTCTTGGGAATTTTAATTTTTTAAATGGCACACGGAGAGCAGATTAATCACGAGCAGAAAACACCCATTATCTAATTTTTACGAACAAGCATAACTTTTTTAGCGACTTCTCTATTTAACCCAAAGCTCTCTGATCACTTCATAAAAGCAGAGATAGAGCAGACACATTGAGTATGTAACACAATGCAATGCATGCATATGTCCATACATATTCAGCTTGAAAAATTTACATATGTAACATTATGTAGTTCATCACAATACTTTCCTACATCAAGTGAAATGTAAATAAAAACACTGCACCAGAAAGGGGGGGTGAGATGTACACTCACATACACTGAAGATAATAGTGCTTCCATTATCATTTTATTATTAGTAGTATATAGTTTTTTTTTTTTTTTTTTTTTTTTTTTTTTTTTTTTTTTTTTACCAATGGGAGTATTATTTTATTTTTTTTATTATATTGTTTTTTCTGGGGATTTTAGTGCTGTGTCAAATGCTCCAATGATTATGGACATAACCTTTACTGGCATATTCCGTAGCCTTTTCTGTTCAATCTGCATGTCTTGGTCCTTTCCAATTTTCTCTCTTTCCACTCTACTCTGGTGTCCCTCGTTATTGTGACTTCTGTGAGCGATGCTTTGGTTTGGTTTTTGTTGATCAGTCAGATCTGGTCATTATGCCTATATTACCCTGTCTGTCATAGTACAGTAGTCTTGGAGTACAGTAATCTCTCCTGCATCCAGATTAATACATTAAGGGCCTGCCTTATAAAATAGAAATTTTTTGGTATGATGAAAAAACATTTGGTGCAAAACGTCCACTTTGTGCCCTCAATCTCCCTACCTTGCCAGTACGTACTGCATAACCATATACATCTGTACATTACATGAACTTATAAAAACAACAAACAGCACACTATAGTCTGCTTATAAACAACAGAATACACTGGAAAGTACTGTACTATACTATAATAAAATAAACAAAAACCAAACTGCCAAATGCCTTGTATAAAATAAAAAAAATAAAGAAATTACACTAACATTGAAATTCTCTCTTGTGCCTTATACTTGTGATATGCTGAAACTGCATATGTAGGTAAGAGGTGAAACATTTTTTTATGAATGTTCTAGATTGAAAGAGAAAAACTACTAAACACAACATGGTTTGTGTGAGTGTTTATTAATGCAAACATTTATCGTATATGCTGGCATATAAGCATTGAATGCACATTGATTTGGTGGGTAGTGCTTCCACCCCTTCCATTGGTAGCTATTACCATAACGCCTTGCAGGTGTTCAAGTTTTACAGCTGATTTTCCAGCTTGTTGAAAGTTAATCCCATATGTAAAGACCTTAGGTTTGTAAGTTAGAAAAAATACAAAAGAAAAAATGCAAATTACTTATAAGAGGGCTGCAGTGATCAATGTTTTTATACATTTTGTCTTTGGATCTTTTATCAAGACAAAAAAAAGGACTTTCTAGATCATCTGAGTACTGTGTGAACTGCTTGGTCATGAAATTAAAGAATTTCTGTATGGTATTCCATACCATACACATAGACCTGAAAATTTGTCAACTTCCCTGTCACCATGATTAATCTTGGAAACCTGTAATAGCATTTTATGTGCATTGAAATCACCAACACAGAAATTTAGTTGAATGTTATTGTCACCAATTTATGTTGATTCAAAAGGAACGCAAGATTCATTCCTTAATAAAGGATGAGAAAATTTTGATAACCTTTCAGTGAGAATTGCTGATGTTAACCAGAATATGCTAGAAATTACTGCTAGTATTTCTACATTGTGAAACCTGCTGGTTGTTGATGTTATGTCATATTCACATGGTACATCTAGTAATTTGCCAAGTATTTAAAAAACAACATTACGTGATATTTGATGAGAAGGCGTACAGTATTTATGCAATATGTATAAACTTTTGTTGAGTTGTAAATCTATATAGTCCTTTTAGCACTGAATCCTTTTCTTCCAACTAAGATACTTTGTGGGTATACAGTAGGTTTTTGGTAATTTTGAGGCTCTGATTATTACAGTAGTTATTTTAGATTGCCTTTTTATTTTGTCCTGATAGTTCGTGTGTTAAGGAATCTTTTGTGTGTTTGTTCTTTCAATCCAGTATTGAACATGCTCCTGCGGGCCAACTTTAGAACATGAAGATGATGTAGAATTGGATTCATACAGGTATAAGGTACTCAAAGTCTGCTCATGTTTAATAGCTATAATGTACTTGAAGTCTGCTACTGTTGAATACAGTAAACCATCCACTTAATATAAAACTTCTTTTCCAACAACTACTCTTTAAGGTTGCTTTTGTTGGCTTGTTCATATAGTATATGTACATACATGGTTCATTGCCAACTAGGTTTGAAGTAAATGATTAGTTTCAAGAACAGGTCATTTTTGGCTAGAAGTTGTTAGGAAATACTGTTAGTGGTGGGATATCTTGAATATTCAAGGTTTGGCTCAATAGTTACTTTGATGCACACCAGTTTTGTTAGTTATGAGAGGGCCAGACCCTGCAACATGAAAGTTTAGAATCCTCTCTATGAAGTTATTGGTTAAAACGTGGTTTTAGCTTTATTAGGAGTCTGTATTGCATTATATTTCAGTGCAGCATTTTTTTATTGCATTAGATCAAATGGGAACTTTAGAAAAATTTTTGTTTATATAAAATTTTAAAAGTTTGCAGCTCAAAATTTGTGGTACACTTTTTACTCATCTTTAGTACAGATAAATCACAGACAAACTATATACGTACAGGCAGTCCCCTCTTATTGGCTGCATCAGTTAATGGTCTTTTGGTTTACGACGCAACATCATTAATCAGATTTTCTGCGCCGGTAAGCGGTTTATCAGCATTGGTATCCATTTTATCTGCATTGGTAGCTGTTTTATCAGCTGGTTTATTGGTATCAGTGGGCGGTTTATTGACGTTGGTAGAGCGGATTATCAGTGTCTATAATCAGTTTATTGGTGCTTGTGGCGTCATAAATGCCATCTATTACTATAATTACTGTGATATTCCTGCTAACGACGATTTTCGGTTATTGGCGCGTGGCTTGGAATGGAACCCCTGCCATTAACCGGGTACTGCTTAGTGGAAAGTACCCATATGATCATTTTAACCTTGGAAAACAAGATGGGTCTCCAAATTTGATGCACTTACTTGACTCTTGAGATGTACCATTCCATTTCATCCCTTTTCAAGTACCATCAGATATCATATAATTATCATTAATGCTTTTGCATTAACAAGTTCTCTTTTCTTGCTTTTTGTCTTTTGTGGTGACTTTCTGAGAATTGTCACGTTTTAGGTATTAAGGTATGCCCGTTTTAGTTTGAATTTGTGGACCTTCCTACTGGCCTGCTACTTTTGTATCTCTTGAGTTAAGGTTCCTTATCCTGTTTCATGTACATACCTTCTTTATCTATGGTATCCTTATAATTTTTCTGCAGGTGTGCATCACCTCTCTCACCAACAGTTATTACCACATATGCTCCCATTTTGTAGTCACCTGTTCAAAATGTCCTCCATTTACTCTTCACTTAATTTTTGGGCTGTTAACATGTTCCCATGAAAGTAAAAGTATGGTAACTTCAGCTTCATTGGAATTTGGCTTATGCCAAGAGATTCTTATTTATGGTAATACCTCAGCATACGAGTGCTCCAACATGCAAGCATTCCGAGATATGAGCCAGCCTCCAAGTAAAATTGCGCATTGAGATATGAGCACGCTTACAGAGCGCTCAAAGCTTGCTTCACTTGTTCAGTTCACGTGGTCATCGACTTCCGTACACATCTCCCGAGCATCTCCCATGTTGTTTGCATTATTTACATGATTTTCACTGTAATTGTGAACATTCTTTGTAATAAGTGATGGGACCTAAGAAAGTGAGGGGTATGGTCGGCATTGAGAAGAAAAAACGCTTGATAATGATGGAGATGAAGCATGAAGTTATCGATAAACATAGTGAGTTGGCATGCAATTATAAGTGGAGTACATCGACAATATGTACAGTCCTCAAACAGAAGGATGCTGTCAAAGGCATAACCATCATGTCTTAAGTTATGGACAAATATAAACGATGGGATGGAGAGGCTTCTGTTGCTGTGGATTAAGGCGAAGCAGCTGGCAGGGTGTTTTTAGGGGGCTGGAACGGATTAAATTTTTGTCAGTTATTTTATATGGGAAAAATTGAATCGAGATACGAGCAAATTGACTTACGAGCTTGGTCCATGAATGAATTATACTCATATCTCAAGGTATTACTGTATCCTTTATTGGTAACAAGGTCAGATTATGTTATAAATGTTACTTTACAAAGTATACAAACACACAAAACACAATTATCATTTATATATGCATTTTTAAATGATAAAATATATCATTGATAATGATGCAGTTTTTGATCAATATTTTAAGGTATAATTCCGTAGGAATATATTTTTTTCTCATATTTAATATATTTCAAAATTATTTTGCTGTCACTGACCAAAGCAAGTTAATGTTAGTATTGAAGGCTTATTTATTGTTCTTTGGCAGTGCTGGTTATTTCTTTACTCTTGATTAATTGAAGTGTTTACTGCTGTGAGCGTGTGGTGAGGTTAATCAGAATTACGTATTAGGTTTTGGTGCAAATCTGACATTTTGGCAATTTGCCAGTACACATTCAAACTTCAGGATATTTTGTAGTATCAGTCTGCTATTGAATTGATTTAGAAAACTTGAATTTTACAGTGATAGTGAGTTCATCATATGGTTACACTATTTATTAAAACTTTTGACATGTTATCCAGAATGTCAATAGGATGGCTTCATTTTACTACTTATAGACACTAGGGATTCAAAGGATTTGTTTGGGTTTTATGAACAAATAATCACACAAGCAGTTGTACTAGGGTTGGCCATAATATAATATGTATATTCAGTATATATATATATATATATATATATATATATATATATATATAGATATAATATATTAATTATATATATATATATATATATAATTTTTTTTCGGATAACACTTGAAAATCAATTAAAGGTTTTTATGTCACAGTCTGGTATTTTTATTATTTTTCTTAGTAAAGTTTTTTACTGGTCTCACTTGGAGGTTCTTTGTTTTTGAGATCTTTACAAAGATAAAGAAAAGTAAAAAAGCTATACGTGTAGTTTTAATCCAACAATTTTGTCAGAAACTTCCCTCCAGAAAAATGGTAGACCCTAAAGTACTAGTCAGGTTTTCTTGTTTCCTCAGCGACCACTCATCTACTTTATCTTTGTGCATTGCAGTATGTATTTCCAAATTTCAAAGCAATATTGAATTGCTGATGCCAAGATCAGATGCCTGTTTCTGTGTGCAAATGAACAGTAACGAAAAATTTGAAAATGTGTTGAATTATTAACTCATTCCTCAGTGTGTATTAATATAAGCATTTTATTATAACACTAGTATAGTAGTAATTATAGAGCATAAACTGAAAAGTATTTAAACGTAGCTCATACATTATGCTTAAGAAAAACAGGCATGCTTATCTCTTGGCATTAGTAAAGAGATGACAACAGTCTTAGCTTTTGGTACCTCTCTCAGTCAGAGATTTCTTATGTAAAGGATTATCTTTGACAGGAAGATTTTTTTTTATAAAAACCCATTCTTTCTTGTTATTTTACAGAAAGAATGCAGGTTGTCTATTTGATGGTTTTCTTCCTTGATGTTGATTAATTTAACTTATAATTGGAATATATTAGTAGGTTTTATCATAGCATACCCCTTTGTGAAAATTTAACATATGCATTTTATTCCTACTGTAAGGGGATTAGAATTATTAATTTTTGTATAACTTTGGCAGGGCAAGTTGTTAGTAAGATTTACTTGGATTGTCTAAATAGATAATTTAAAAGTTGTTGAAAGCCAGTTAAATTGGGATGGAATTTAAAGATAGTATTTTATATGAATAGTTAATAAAATGCCAACCATTAAATGTTATCCCTAGTAATTTATATGAATAGTTAATAAAATTCCAACCATTAAATGTTATTCCTAATCAGGGCAATAGTAACATATAAAAGTAAAATTTCACACTGCTGGAAATTGCAACTATTCAAACCAGTGTAAAAAAATACTGTATTGAAAATCTGCTTGTGTTGATATATTTATATACTGTATTGCATTGCCAATAAGCATCATATAAATATATATAGCTGTGCTTTGACATTTCGTATATAGTCAAGCAGATATTTTCATTAGTTATATATTATTGAATGCCTAATTAAATAAGGTTAGAAAATCCCTCCCATATAGGTTATCTAAAATACTTTTACAGGAACAATAAAATTAATAGCCCTTGTAATATTCATTTTGTATGTGTGTGTTTCTGTGTGTGTGGTGAAATGAATGGTCTTTGAGTGGAAATACAGGTTGTTAATAGATCTTGAACATTAAAGTTGTCAGATAGTGCATTTCCAGAGAATGGTTTTCTTTTATATTTTGTTATATGCAAGAATTTGACTGAGATCTGACTTAATGATGTAATTTCCTTTTTAAGAATTCAAAACTTTATTCCTTAATGGCCAGTCACAAGTTTGTGTATTAGTAGTTACCTTCACATTGATGTAGAAAATTTGGCATGTCTTGTATATAAATCTTGCAGGTATTGAGGTTTCAGTAAAGATATAGCAGAAGTAATGAACTGTTAGAAGTTGTGTGAATGTGGTGAGTAAATGAGTCTAAAGGAGGAGTTAGCTTAGCACTGGCTCACCCTGCGTTGCCTTCAGTATCATCACAGGTGGTACTGAGCCGAGGAGTGGAAGGTGATGCCAGCGCCACCCGCCCCCATCCTCCTCGCGTGCAGGTGAGCCAGTGTGATGCTGACCAATTTCATCATTAGTTTTAAGTTGTCCTAGTCTTATCTCATTGTGCCATGTCTTTTTCACTACTCTTTCTCATATAATGCTGTTTCTGCTTTAAAATCTCACTGCTGCCTTGCCAGTGTCTAGTATCTTTTCATAAGTTCCTTGTACAGTATATGTTAGACTTTGGCATGTGTTGTATTTTTGGTTCTTCTTTTAAGCATGCTCACTTGAGTTTTTAAGTTACTATGTCACTCTTTTATTACATAGAAATTAAGTGTGTTGTAATCATAGTTGTGATTCTATATTTAATATTTTCTATAATCTATGTACAGTATATTCATTGTTGGTCTTTGTTATGCTTACTTTGTATTTTACTGTATTCCTCATGTACGTAAGTGCGTTTTTTACTTTTGTAGTTTGATTTTTGTTTTTGTTTTTGAAAAACCTGGTTCTTGCTTGCTTGTATGCTCTTTTGAGTTATCTTTAAATGCTAAAGTATTAGTTCTTAGTAGTTGTTGGTGCAAGTTGTTTGATCTTTTTATGTGCGCTATTTTAGATTTTTTCCTTAAACAGAGCATTTGGGTGGGCAACATTTCTTTTGTTGTATACTCTGTGTTGTAATTTCATTGCTTTCCTTTTTTATATATTTCTACAATTTCTTCCCTGCTCTGCACAGAAATTCTTTTGCTGCCCATTAGAAGTAGACACACACATTGAGAATGTGTCCCCACATGCCAGTTTCAGTAGTTTTATGGAATATTTACTTTTTGCTGTTTTCACAGGTGTTCTGTTCCGTAACTTTGTTTTCTCAAAATACTGTACAATATTTTGTATCAATAGCATTTTTTGTTGAGTAGGGGATTGTAGTACTTTATCAGGTTAAATATATTTTTGGATCCCATTGTGTCTTGGATGAGATTGTGATTGGAGTTTTAAGTGGATTTGCTTATCCAACTAAGGGTGTAAGAATTTGAGTTTTTGATGCACTGATTCTCCTGACAGTTGTTTGTTGCTTTGTTTTTCATATATTAGACCTGTAGCCTATTGACTGAATGAAAGACAACATTTTTTCTGTCCTAATTAATTTCTAACATGGTGGAAAGCATTGAACTTCAAGACAAACTCTCACCCCATTCAGAATAACTTCAGTCCTGTACAATATTCCTACATGAATACAAACCATGATCATTTACTTTTTGTCTGCCACTGGTATAAAAAAGTAAACCATTTCAGTATTGATGCCAAACTGGAAGGATAATGTGTCCACCAGTTTTTCTTCAAAATGGACATTTGAGAATAATTGGTGGTTGCTGCATTTTTTATGAGAATTTTGATGTTGATAATGATGTAAAATTATGGTTTTTGTAATATTCCTAATTGTTTATTGGCAGTGCATAAAGAACAGTGTATGTCTTAATGCAATGCCCTTCTTATGTGGTGCATAACTTTGCTCCCTCTGTAATGTATTCTGTCATATTCACATTTGTTGTTGAATAATTGTCAGTATACTCTTCTCCAGTTTCGATTGATGTGAATAACAGTATGTTATGCAATAATGATTTTTAATGTTTTTTTCATAAGTAGATGCACTTTTAGTGTTTCCTGAAAATCTAAAGGGTTTCCTAAAACTCTAAAGGTTTATATTAAGTAAATTTGTAGGTATCAAATATAGTACACCACCAATTTTCTGGACCCTTGGTTCCAAGCCTTGCCTAATTACTAATTTTGCTTAAGCATTACAGGTTAGCCTAGAGTAATTTATATACTTGACTTGTTGAACAAAGAATGGTACATTTACTTTGAGCAGAAAAATAGTTTATTTAGAATTAAATTAATTCCAAATACTTGACAGATTACCAGTTGAAAAAAAGTGTTAGTTACAATCTTGAAAGGTCATAATATTGGGATAAAAGGGGGTGGTGGCTAGAAAAAAGATATGAATACTATTCTGTTTAGTGTCGGATTCTCTAGCTGCTTTGGCAGTTCCTCATTGTTCCTCCCAGGTAATAGGTGACTGACAACTTATCACAATTACATTGTGGTGTTCTTTAGGTTGTAATTCAAGTAAAATATTGAATTATGTAAGTCTCATGTAAACCATGTTAAGATGAGAGACTGGGCAGCTCAGGGCTTGGTTGTGATCTTCATTTCAAGGGAAGATTTAATGCCTTCTCTGTCTCACGTGACATCTTTTCATACATTTGCTCATAAATATACCAAGGGATTGCTGTTGGTTTTAGTTCTTATCTTTTATGATAGTATGTCAGTTATAAATGTGATTTTGCACAGAAAAGCACAAAGTAATATTAGGAAAAACATGTATAAATCCAAAAAAGTTACTGCATCTTCGTTCTCGGTCAATTTACGTAATTATTTAACAACAAATATGCTCAGAATTTGATACTAATTTTATATCTTATATGTTTTATTAGAAAAATCATGAATAACTTAGTAAAATTTATGATAGTTTGGTAGGAAATGCCCCACAAGGGATTGTAAATAGTCAATTTTCAACTTCTTGTAGCTGGTAGGAAAAAATTTTCAGAATTTTTTTTTTCTTGCACGATGTGCATTTGCATATCTTCCTGTTCATTGATGTATTTTTTCTTAAATTAGCCAACCTCAATGTTTAGATGGCCTTGTAAAATGATATGATTAGGCCAATGTTGGCTTGTGCATATGATTTGTACAAGGTTGTCCTTATATCTACTAGAAGCGCTGTCTTTCTTGTAGTTTGATATCAGTCTGTTCTTATTAATGCTTTTACTTTACTTTTAATTGCTGTTATGTACAGAATTAGTTTGTTTTTGTAACCTCTTATTATTCATCATAAACTGTTTTAACGAGAACAAGCAGATGTATGTACATGAAGAACACAAACTTCATTCTTTAAGAATTTGGTAATTCGCAAGAGGTTTTTCGCGATATCCCAATTCTTTACACAACTTTCATAGAGAAAAATTTTTAAGATGCCACAATCTCTATTATGAGGTTTTTTCCTGATATCCTATTTCTTTACACAACTTTCTTAGTAAAAAAATTTTTAGAGACCACAATATGTAGATACTACTTGCTGTAACAGGATTACTAGATAAACAAATTGCTATAAAATTAAATTTCTTGTTTAAACAGTTTTCTGGATGTTGGCAATAATCAGCTTTTAGAGTGATTCTGGTAACCACAGGCATTTCAAGTTTATTCCTGTTAATTTTTATGTGGATTAAAAGAGGTTCCGAAGGATCCATTGAAAGAAGATTGGTGGTGGACCTGTAGAATGCTGCAAGTAATTTATTTTATCAGTCAGTGTGATATTTTTTTTTTGTTTGAATGCCTTGGGATTCCTATCTTCTAATACCTTTTGATGGAAGCCTCAGTACATCATCCTGCATAATGTAGATGATTCACTTCAGATACTGACTGAGCATGGAGTCTCTGTAGGTACCTGACCTGTTCAAACAGTTCTTTACTTTGTAATATTATGATTGGAATGATTTTGTTTTAGCAGTGATGTAGGATAGAGAAAAAGAACAATACCATACATGAGAAAAAAATATTCTTATGTTTAATCTTCGCTCATTGTCTTATTTCAGAGTATGTGATTAGTGTGTTGAGTTTCCATTCATTATTAATGATTTAGAAGGGATGGCTGAGGTCAACCATCCAACTTCTTATCATCACTTGAGGAGACTCAGTTCAATCTATATTTGTGAATTTCCCTGTATTTTCCTGTGAATAATTGCAGCTGAGATTATTTTCATTCTCTTAGTGTAATGTGCAACACACACACACACATATGTATGTGTGCATTTGGTCTGGTAGCTATTATCACAATTTACATCAGGTAGGATTGGAGCGTTCAAAATGGCAAATTAATAAAAGGATAGTTGTAGTGTATTCATCTGTATTACCATCTGTTACTTTTTAACCATGATTGACCATTAGTATATGGGTACTCACAGATTCTGTCCCCATACCACTTTCCTTCCATTTTACATTTACAATACTTATTGTCAGCAGAAATAAACGAAGAAAGAAAATGGCTACTCATCCATTGTCTCTTTAGGAAACATTTGAGTATGGCTATATTTTTTTACTACAGCCACAAGTTCAGTCACTAGCCATTGGCAGTGAAAAACTGATATGACAACAGTCAAGGGTTTTCTCTCAACACTGCCTTGTCTAGTTCTTAAAAGTGTGCTGATCACCAAAAGTAGTCTCATTTCAAGATAGGTAATCTCATTCACAGTTTTTCAAGTTAGTGGTTGCAGGGAGTTGTTTGCCTAACTGATCCCTGAAATATTATTTCTGGTGTTCCACAAGGTAATGTTTGGAATCTTACTTGTGGCATGATTATTGACCTTGAAAATAACATGCTGTAGTATGGTATGCAGAGGATATACTCTACTGCAGTGATTCAGTCTCATTAAATGTGATGGGATTACTGCTGTCCATAACAGAAATTGTGTAGACAGTGAAAGAGTGTGTTAAAATTCCAGTAAAATTCCAAACCCTAGCAATAGGTTTTATTTTTTGCACCATCGTCACTTAGTAATTCATGCTGTATAAGTAAGACTTCTTGATGATGATAAAGTATGCGTGTTTGGTCATCTTTAGCACAGTAAATCAGTATAGAAGCATTAAGTATCACATAAAAAATTTATGCTTGAAATTCATGGGGACAACTCATTTTGTAGATTTTCATTCATATTTTGTTCGGATGACATGTTTTCTTCTTGTCCAGTATTAGAGGGCATTCCCTATTTGGTCACACAATGGAACACTCTTCTTCATTATATGAATGTTGATACTCTTATGTTATAGAGAGTCTTAATGATTAATAATTGTTGATGTGCATAAGCTAGAGAGGCTGTACTGATGCTTGACAGTGTCTTGTACCATAACTAGAGCTTATATCGGTAGTTGTGTATCTGCTAATCTGTTGTTCTTAATCTTTTTGCAAGTTAGTGACCTTATTGTCTTATGCCATGCTTGAGCATTCCTGCGTTGGATAACAATGCTATTACTGACTTTTACAGCAGAATAAAGGATACATCAGTATGGTAGCTGCATAATCTGGTTATGATGTTGCCTCCCTTTCAGTTGTGAACCATCTAACTTGATCATTTTGGAAGTTTAGTTTATCATGGCTAAATCACATGAAGGCAGCTGTCTTGAAGTGGAGCGCCAATGCCATAAGACCTCATTATACAGTAATGACTGCTTTTACCTTATGATTGAAGGGATTTGCTTCAAATTTTTACCACTTATTCTACAACTAATGGTAAAAATTCTTGTGGAGAAATTTAGAAATTCAACCTCAAGTCCATTTGTTTTGTAGTTAAAAAAAATCATGACAACACTTCATAATTCTTACACAAAATCAAAAGTTGCACAAGAGTGATTCTCCCGGTGACAAAATAAAGGTTTCATTGAATTTGGTTCAGTCTTCTTGGAGAAATGAGTGTTTAGTTTTGAAAAAAAAGGATCCATCACACCCCAAAACTCTTACAATCCAACAGAAAACACATACTACACTGAAATTCATCAAGAAATGAAAAGCAGGCAAACTAAACCAGCTTTATAAAGGACAGAGCAAATGTGGTAAGAAAGTAACTATTGCAGTCATGAGATACTGAAGTGATTGTGGGAGACTCCATATAGCACGTGATCAAGCACAGATGCTGATAGTTCCTTGTGTACACGTTTTTTTTTTTTTTTTTTTTTTTTTTTTAACTACCTGTTTTCCAGCTGACTGTAGAAGATTTATCCTAATGTTAAGATCAAAGGTTTTGTAAAGTTATGAAAAATACACATTGATTAAAAAATTTGTCATGTTTTGAGAAAATGGCAAAACAAAAAATTTTCTACTTCCAAAACTCCTGAGAGAATCTGGACATCTTGAGCGAGTTTTCCCTATACGTACATACTATCATTGTAACGAGTTTTCTCTGACATCCTGTAGAAAGAATGGGATATTTTAGTGGGTGACATTTATTTTTGAACACTTTTTTAAAAAGTTTTTTACATGACTTTTTTTTTTATTTATTTATTTATTCACAGTGCTGTACAAGCAGCAAACAAAATTGTACATGAATAAGTCTAAACATTTATTTTGTCCTTAATGGTTCCAGATATGTGTATATACACATGAAACAATACAAAACAATGTATAACTCAAACATCATCCTATCCAGGATCATTAAGTGCTGTTTTGAAGGTTGACTTATTTCAGCTAGACTTTCCTTAGTGAATATTTTTGATGGCCACTCCTCATCTTTATTTTCTTTTGCAACAGCTTCTTGGGCTACTCTTCTAGTTTAAGTAGATCATGTTTGACAGATCTTTGTAATGGTTATTGTCACTTAACTTTTAAATTCTCACAATAACATTTAGTTGTAAATGGAGGGCCATCTAAACAAAAATACATTTTATCTTAAGCAGTTCTTCAGTTTTTTAAATATACCTTTAGTGAATTATTGTAAGAAATTTTTTTTCCTAAATCCCATTTACACACTAATAATTTCATCCCAAGGCAAAGGAGTGTTCTTTGTGGAGTGGTAAAAATTGTTTCCAAAACATTAGGAGTCTTCAGTATCTTCTTGAATTGCACTAATTTCCTAGGTGAATGTTCTAATCTTATAGGCATGGATCAGTGGGTTCTATTACTGAGGCCCCTTAAGGGGTAGTTCCATGATATTTCACTTCTTAATGCACTAAAGGTTGTTTGCACCCTCCCTTCAGCCCCCTAATTGCATCTACTTTCTAACATTTTATTTTATCCTTCTTGTGCTTCCTTTTTCAGTACAGGCAGGCCCCTGTTATTGGCGATCTAGTTTTATGGGCTTGTCTAGCACAGCTCCAAAAATTTGCAATTTCTGGCACCAATAATAGAGTATTGGTGCTAATACATACCTAACAGAGGTGCCATTAACCAGTTACCGGTGATTTACGCTTCTCATAAGCCGTCGGAATGGAACGCTGCTCATAGCTAGGGACTGCTTGTATTGCTGCCCAACCACCCCTGCTCTCTCTTTTCACTCTCCTATGCACTGAATGGTTGAAAATACTTCAGTAGTACTTGGCTTTTATAAATCAAATCTATCAGTGAGGCTGTATTGGAAGAGAAAACCTCTTTTGTATGAGGAAGGAGATCACATTCATAATGGGATGGCATGGAGTATTATCATGAGTAGCAAGGACCATTTTGTTTCACTTAATTTAACACACACAAGCAGTTAGTTATAGCATCAAAGTCTCTCTGTCATGTGGAACTCATGTAACTGATAATTGTGTGTGTCATTATTTAGGCTTTTAAATTCTTAAGTTTTTAATTTTTGCCAAATAGTAACAGGATTCATCATTACTGGTTGTGGTCCTTTAGTACCTGAAATGAAGTATTGGTTTGTTTCTTACTGTTAAATGCAGTTGGAAGCAAACAGCCTACAGTGTCTTATCTAATTCTTCACAAAAGCTCAGTTGCCTTCACATTGACACTTATAGACTTACTCGACACTTCTTGAACCATGTTGCACATCCACTTGTAGCATCAAAGTGGATGTCATAGTCAATTCCAGCATTTGCTTTGATAGCTTGATTATTACTAAAGTTTTTGCTGTGGTTGTTGTCTGGCTTAGGAGAAATTGCAAGTACTTTCATTTCTTCCAGTAATTAGGGACTGAATGACTAATTATTCATATACAAAACAAACCTTTGGTCGTAACATTAGGATGATCTTCTATTGCCAGCTTGAAATTCAGTAAAATTATTAAAAAACTTGTGTGATCCAGGAACTATTGGCATCTCTACCTGCTCACGGGGTATTGGTAGTTCTCACAATGCCTTGGGCATCCTGTGAGCTTATTAGTTACTTTCTTACCGTCTTTAATAGAGGGCGTGATTACACTCTATTTCTTTTAAGCCGGTTTAATTTGCCCATTTTCCTCTTTTCTCTGAGTGTACTCAGTGTGTGTGTGTGTGATCTGGTAGGTTTGTATAAGTTGTGAGAGATCATGGAGAATGTTGCCTTGCCAACGAAGCTTTCTTTGGGATCTTGCAAGAGACAATGTAATTGCCCTGGATGAGTGGGTTTCCTTGTTCAAGATTTTTACCTTTGATGTCTATGGATCTTCACCCAATGTACAGTAGGTGTAGATATGATGTATGTTCAATTACTAATTCAGGTTCAACGTGTTGTTGGTCAGTGGAACAATGGAAAAAGTTTTATGAGAAAGGTCAATACAAAAGAAAGGAGATGCCACCATCTTTGGATGAAGAAGCATCTTCAACTTCTATTGTTCTTACAATATGTATATATCTTAAGTTCTTAGGCTGTAGTCAATTGTCTTCGAGTATTTTGATTTGGAAATGGAACAAGGGTGGCAAATTCCCCGTCAGTAAAGGTTCTTACCTCTAACCAATGAGTAAGTCTACTCTAATGGTAAGACCGAAGGTTTGTTTTGTAAATGAACAAATTACAAATTTTTAATCAGTTTGTATTTTTCATGATTAACAAATCTGAGGTCTTAACATATAACGGCCCACCTCGAACCACCCCTCTGACAGTCAAAACTGGGTTGGAAGAGTAACTGATGAGCTCATGGGATGCCCAAGGCATTGTGGGAACTACCAATACCTCGTGAGCAGGTACAGATGCCAATAGTCCCTGAATCATGCATTTCCAGCTGGCACTAGGAGATTATGCTAATGTTAAAACCTCAGGTTTGTTAGTTAAAAATACAAATTGATTAAAAAATTTTCATTTTTAGATAAAACTTTGCCAGTCAAATAACACATATAAGAGATTGCATGCATTAGTTATATCACCTTCAGAGATAAATCCAGAAGTATTTTATTAACAGCATAAGGATCTGCTATCCATGTTTTTGAAATATTGTGTGGATGGAGTAAGAAGATGTAAATGCATTAGTAATTGTTACAGTGAGCAGTGCATTAGAAGTTGGAGCAGTGCTTTATTATAATTTACACTACCAGGGTAAATAAATTCATCACTACTGACATCACTAACATTTTTGTCAGTTTCACTTTTTCTTTCATCCTCATGATTGTTTAGGGCAAAATTTAACTGAAGCATGTGACACAGATGTTAATAGACTGAAGCTGCTTTGGTATGGTTGCACAGAGTAGCTAGACTGATGTACCTACAGAGAGCAAGTTTTGTTTTTGTCAGTGGTGGTAATTTATAATGATGTGGGTTGTTTGTACCCCACCCATGCAGCAATGTTGAATGAGGTGATTACAGGTCTAAATTTTTCTGGGATCATGTGTCTTTACACATAAATCCGGAGAATTCCTATGATCTTGACCCAGTTTTCACTAATGTGTAAAAAGTAATGAACTTTCAAGAGCCCATGGGATTGATGTGTCTTAGCATTGTATCCATGGAACAATGCATAGAAACTTGATCACAGTTGTCCTATGTAATCCAATCTTCTTAAAAACTTTGGTGTAGAAATATTTGATATATAGTGTATGCCTCTTTACTGTTGGTTCAGAGGAGCTGCTGTTCCTTCACTCTTTACTCAGGCTGAGTCACTCATTAACAGGGACTCATGTACACTTTACCATGTTAAACAAGAAAGTGCTTCAGCTACATTTTTTGCCAACTGTGAGTGTTATAATGCTTTGGTTAAATTGAAGTCCATCATTTAAGTGAGTAATCCTGTGTTGGTAATTCAATTTCAGTGCTTTTGTTGCCACTACGTGTCAACATTTACTTGTTCTTAATTCCTGCTGGTAGTTTCTTTGTTGCTGGATGTTTCCTAACTAAAAATATTTTGAAGTAATTGCCATTGTCTTTACCTAAATAACCTATATGTATCTAACCCTGGGTAGTGCTGGTTCATGCTTTTTTAGAAATTGTTACAAATAGAACTGGCATCCTAATGCCTAAGCATTTAAGCCTTTTGGAACTGGGAGAATAGTAACCCCTGACTGACTTTCTCTGTTGGTTGTTCTTAGTACATATGAAAAAACTGGATTTTAGTGTTTTAAGTCAATTTGGCTCCTCAGACTTCATACTGTGTAATAACCCTGTCTCCATGGATACCACTACTTTTGAGTGAGAGAGTAATCCTTATAACCTTCCTTGCATGACTGTCATACTAAGGTAAGGTAAAAATAGTTGGTTAAGAACATCTAATTTTACACACAAAAACTTGGCATCATGATACTGGATTGCTAATCATTCCTGATATATCAGTATAATGAGTCAATTCTAAATGTTAAGGGATTTTTATTGAAAATCTGTCTTGATTAGAATTTTACTGTTATGTTTATCATTTAAAATATTTCTCTGGTAAAGATTGATTAAGTTCCTTATTTCAGGCATTTTTGGGGCCAAAGAAATCTTTGCATTCTTTTGTTCTTGTTCAAACATTTTATTTTAAGCTTCAAATATGCCGATTAAGTGTTTATTGTAAAGTCTTTAACCACCTAGTTGATTTATGTATTTAAAACTTTTTGATAACAGGTGTCTCAAAAGCCTTTGTGTTTGTGCCAATTTTTTGCTATGTGATTTCTTTTATACTATGTTTTTAGGTCTCAATTAGAAAAGATGTGATGATGGTAAGAAAGTAGCTGGGCATATTTGCTAAATATTTTTACGGGGCATCATGTTAGCGTTATATTTGTGAATGGCAATGGATGGGTAGTTTTTATCCTCCAGTGTAACTATGATGAATAATTCTTTTATTGAGATGAATTAGGCTGGTTATTCATCATTCCATATTCATTTGAAATATTTTAAAAGCCATTAATGTTATTCAGTTTTGTTCTATATTTTTTGTAACTTTTGCCGTATTAGTAACACACTTTCTCTCTCTCTTTTTGATCGTCTGCTAGACAGACAAGGCTGAAGATAATGGAACATACAGTGTGTTTAATTGTTTGTTTGATAAATAGATTTTTTATAGGCATTACATACAGATTTTGCAGCATCCTTCAGCCCTTAGCTGCAACCCTTTCATTTCTTTTACTGTACTTTTGTTCATTTTCTCATTCTTCCATCTTTCTTTCCACCCTCCTAACAATATGTAGTGCAACTGCTAAGTTTTCCTCTGGTTACACCTTTCAAACGTTTTTACCGTCTATTTCCGTTTCGACACTGAATTGACCTCATAGGTCTTAGTATTTTGCCTAAATTCTATATTGTCTTCTATACCTTCTTACATTTTTTTTATATTTACCATATTTTCTAGTGTTGAAGGTATTCTGACTTCTAAGATGTATCCCAATTTTGTCTAGCAATAATGTTGCAATGCTTATTGATTAATGGTTTTGGTCAGTGTATGTAGTATTTCACTTTCTCAGTACACTGAAATAATGTTCTTTTATTTTAAAAAATATGTTTCCACAAGTACAATGAGTTTCATATTTAATAAAAATGTTTCTCTTAATTTGGCATGCCAATGAAAATAAAAAAAACCTGATCATGAATACTTTAAAAACTACTGAGATGTGTTGTCAGAAATTTTCTTAAGCAAGTTCTTTATATGGAAATGGTTAGGGCTACAGCTTGTGTAGTACAGTACTATGAAGTTAGTGTAGTGTTTGATGTAGGTTTATGGGGCATTTTTTTTTTAATTAGATGAAGGAAAGCTTCGCACTATTAAATTTTTTTCCTGTATTTGGAACAAGGAAAAAATCTATTTTACAGTTACTCAAGTAAACATATGGCAAACTTGACATCCCTGTAGAGCAAAATAAAAGTACGTTAGAATACAAATGAAACCCACACAATACAAATATTACAAATAAACAAAAACCAGTAACCCATTGAATCAGGGTCGTTTGTTTTTCAAATTGTGTTTATTTAAGTACTATTGTAAGTACCAAAGGATTCAAGAGCCGATGGAACACAGTTTTTGGCCAATAACCTTTTGAAGTTGAAAGTTGGCACGTGTATATTTTATAACACAACCAAATTTTTGCTAGTATTATTTAGTACCTAATTTTGATAGTTTTGATATTTATATAGTAAAATGAAGTTGCCGGTGATGGATCTGAGAAATCTTGGAAAAGTATTCTAAAAGCATTTGTGATGTTAATGTAATATGACGTCATGAAGCTCTGCCCATCCACTAGGTAGGCAAGTAAGTTACTAAGAGTAACAGGCGAATGGATATCCTTACGCAGCCTACTATGCATTTCAGAGGCCGTGACAGTGTTTTTTGTAAACAATTTTTAAACTGGCTTGTGGATTTCCATGCAACTAAAGCACTGATTGTTTCAAATTAGGGCTTCATTAATTTTTTTTACTTAAGAAAATGAAAATTTATAGCCGAAAACCAGCGTTCCGTCTACTCTGAATCCTATAGTAAATATACACTTCATGTAAAGTCAACAGTTCTGATTACTATCTAGTAAAGACAACCATACTTTTGGTTTAGGATAGCTTGTGAAAAGCATTACCTTTAGGGAGCATGGTAAATTCCTGAGTTATTTGAGGGAAAAAAAAAAAATTTGTTCATATACGAAACAAACCTTTGGTCTTAATATAGAATAAATACTCAGCGCCAGCTGGAAACCGGTAAAGTTTAAAATAATTGTGTACGCAAGGGACTATTGGCATCTGTGCTTGGTCATGAGACATGTGGAGCCACCCACATACCCCTCTCTAACTCATGACCCCCGTTAGTTATTTTCTTACCACCTTTAAGAGAGGACGTGCTTTGCCTCTGTCCTTTTAAAGCCGGTTTAGTTTGCCTCCTATTGCTTTGAATTTGTGGTTTAGAATTCCTGGGCATGTGAACATGAAGCCTTCTCATGCTTCGAGACTTCCTGGATATCACAAGAAGCAGAGAAACGCCCGGATATTTTCTTCGATTTCGCGTCGAGGTACTCATCGTGCAGTAAGTCGTAGGTGCAGAAACGCTTAAGGTACAGTTAATTCGTTGTCTGTGCTTTGGAATATCACATATTCATATGGATTGCCTGTAAATCTAAAGATTGGGTGTATCAGGATGCGCCTTGGGAAGTAATTATGACTAATTGTGCTCCTTTCCCTGCGGGGAGAGGTGTGCATTGCCATCTTGTTTTCGTTCCAGATACGTGGGCAGAATTGATGCAGGTGTGCAGTCGGCATTAGGGTTATCAGTACCAACCCAAGAAGGACAGTTGGTTTACTATATAACGTCGAGCTGCCATCCAAGGTCCCTTTTATCCTGATATGCACTGAATGGCGGTCGGATGCGTCGCCATCTGTAAAGAAGAAGATAGTGCAACATGGCAGCCTTTAATGTCGGGTTGCAATGCCTACGAGAATAACAACAGCAGCCTTGTACTTCTGGAAGGATAATGGCTTTGCATTCAAGATGCTCAGTGACGTCATAAACATTGCGACCGCCATGACGTCACTTCACAGCTGCGGCCTACACGGAGACATGCTGTCATTTTCACTTTGAGATACAAAAGTACTTTGCAACTATGCTTTCGGATTTCGAGATTTTTAATTCACATTGTTTTTTGAGAGAAATTACAAGCATTAGGAGATATAACGGTCACATAATGGAAAAGACGCAAGTCTTTCCTCTGTATCCTTCTGCTTAGGCATCAACAAGCTTAGATGACTCGCTTTGACGCTAGTGCGTTCTCCTGCCAATCCTGGAAGAATAGGGACTTCGTAGCTGATCCTCGAGTCAAGAGGAGAAGTTTCTTCTTCATCTTCGAGTCAGGACTGTTTCATCCCTATTATATGAAAGCACAAGAGGTAGTTGTAATTATTGAACAAGTGAATGATGGATGTAGAGTGTCACCTCAGATGTGTAACACGACTCCAAAGGTCTTTAACTCGCATATACAGAATGACTCTTTGGCCGTGACTGCCTGTATAGAGGAGGTTTCTGTCCATTAAAGGCATTCTGTTAGTAGACAATGATCTGATGGAGAGGTTGCCAGAACAGAGGGAAGTCTCTCTGTAATTACATGTATGGTGATATACATTGGACTGGTGATTGGGCATGTGAATATCACTTCACACTGAGTAATCTTCAGATGAATCAGGAGCAGTGAACTGGCTGGGGCACATAAGAACTCCGATCTGATAAGTGAAAACATACTCTGTATCAGAGTAGAATTGATGGATTACCACCAGGCACATACATCAGTCACGTTACAGGAAACTGAATGTGGATGGTTGTCTTTCTCTGACCTTGGTAGAGTGGGAGTACTCAATACCCAGGTTTTTGACGTAGACTCAAAAGTAGTTAGGAACAACAGTTCCAATTTACCCCAGAATCCGGGATAATGAGTCAATGCAGCACAGGTCATGATGACAGATACATTTCTTAGTCATGCTCAGGACAGTGTGAGTATGCGTAAGAGACCTTCAGGAGGGCCGGCTTTGACTTGTCAAAGTACTCTGTAGTTATAGAAAGATCTACGTCACCTAGAACATAAAGGTGGTAGACGTAAAGGAACAGGCCAAAGAGAGGCGATCGGTCAAGCCTACTCCTTGTTGTCGAGTTGTACCAATGAGATTATACAGAAGAGAAGGTCATCAGAGGAATATGTGCTTTCTGGCAATTAAGAACATATCTGTTAAAATGATCGTGACGGTTGGTCTGTGACTGTATCGAAGCTCAAATTGAGGAATATTAAGAAGGTGCCTGTCTGTTCATTGAAATTTGAGAGTGGGTTCATTGTTATGACAAACCACTTTCAATTTCCTGTATATAAATAAAGTTGCCCAAAGGTCCCTGGACTCAATTTTCTTGGGTCCTTTAGTGGCTGCTCAACAAGTGGTGTAACTCATCCAGCACCCCTGGCGGGTCAGTTGGTATCTTGTCTAAGGTGATGGTATGAATGTGAAATGGAGGAGATAACTGGCCTCTTTCCTTTTCAAATTTCTCTCTTTCTTTACTTCGGGCAGTAAGAAGAGAGTACCATCATAAGCTGGAACGGACAAGGTACAGGTGAGTGAAGTAGCCATACTGTTAGGGTGAGTATCAGTAATCTAGATACCTATCAGTAGCAGGACATTCCTCTCTCTAGCAAGGGGGAGAGGAATGATAACAAACCTACATGAGTGGATGAATTGGTTTGTTAGAACAGATCTTCTTATCTTCCTCGGATGCAATAAACTATGACATTGTGTAGAACCCAGAAGTCTGACTGTATGATGTTCATATATGTCTTAGATTCTGAAATACTGGTCAGTTGTTTCGTAGAATTCTGGTATTCAGAAAACTGATCAAAGGTGGCAAACTCCCAGTTGGTTAATAGTACTTACCTCCCACCAAAAGTAAGTCTTATCCTAATTTTAAGACCGAAGGTTTGTTTCGTATATGAACAAATGACATATTTAACCAAATGCATTTTTCATAACTTACAAACCTGAGGTCTTAACATACAAAGGCCCACCTCTAACCACCCCTCTGTCAACTAACCTGAGTTGGAAGAATAACTAACGGGGTCACGAGTTAGAGAGGGGTATGTGGGTGGCTCCACATGTCTCGTGACCAAGCACAGATGCCAATAGTCCCTTGCGTACACAATTATTTTAAACTTTACCAGTTTCCAGCTGGCGCTGAGTATTTATCCTAATGTTAAGACCTCAGGTTTGTAAGTTATGAAAAATACAAATTGGTTAAAAATTTGTCATTTCTTTAACATTACAGATATGGTGTTAAAGTGTTCAGTTAGTTTTGTTAATGATAGAGCTGGTGTTTTTTTGTAACCCATACCACATAAATGGTAATGTTGCTTCAAAATATACAGTTCGGTCCCCAGTTATGACAATAGGTTCCGACAGTCATGTTTTTAAGTAACTTTTTATCATTAATAGAACCCTAGTCTAATAAAACTGTTAGTTCATGAATTTTTACATAATACAATAAGTGCAGTTGGAGTCGGATGTTAATAGAATATCTCGACATAAGCTTAGGTACACAGTTTATGCCAGCAAAATGGACATCAGATCAGAGTCTATATCAGGTAAGGACATTAACAATGTACAAGTTCAGCCACCCCTTCCTGGCTGTAAGTGCAAAGATGTGAAAGAAAATTGCATGAAAAGAGCAAACTAAACAATAAAACACCAGGGCTGGTGCACAACAATATTCACTGCCCATTTTTGTACACATGCATAAATGTACTTGTGCAAAATTAATTAAAATTCACCAAATAACTAAATCACAAAATTCAGAAAAAAGTAACAGAGCCAAAGGTAACTGGTTATTCAGAAGGTAAGAACTCCCTAATGCTAAATCATACAAGATGGATTTGTTATCCAGTAAACTCGCTCATCCTGATAGAGAAGTGGAACCTCACTAGAAGGAATGCTTGAAACCAATAGAAATTGAAATACAAATTGTAGTACAGTGGGTTTCCTGTGAAAGGGCAAGGCATAGAGTTGGCTTCAAACTTTCTTTCATTTAGGAATTAAAAATTTCTAGGTATACTATGTATATATGTATACGTATATATATAAAGATTCTGCTAAAACAGGATATGTCTCAAGTATAAAAGGCCCTTTAAAACACTGGTTTAAAGCTAAGGACTATATTTCAGTGGACTGACTTCCACCCTTATTAAGTAGTGAATGATAGAAATTACATTTGCAAAATATGGAGATATGCCCTTAGGTTATGCCTAGGGTCACCGCTAAGCTGACATTGGTTGATATGCCCTTAGGTTATGCCTAGGGTCACTGCTTAGCTGCCATTGGTTCTGTTAATTGTCTTAATCCGCTTCATCATTGCCTTAAGATAGATATTGTCTACATGGTCAGAGTCTGAGGCTCCATAGGAAAGGTTGATCCTATTATCTTGTTTTATCGGTGAAGATTCTACCATCTAACATTTGTATTGACAGCTGGTCTTGTATAAAATTGGGGACTAGTTCCAATTCATGGTATGGTTCATGTTATTTATATAATGGAAAATTGTCAAACTATGTTGTCCATATCTAACTGAGTGCTCCTGTTGAGTTAATCTTTCCGAGAAAGATTTTCCTGTAAAACCATGGTATGGCTTATCACAATCCCTACAGGGGATTTCATAAACTCCTGTCTTTAGAAACTTTTTTCTGCTGAACGTTAATTAAGGATTTCCCCACTGTATTCAGATAAGTGAAGGTAAAAGGGTTGGGTTGGCCTAAGGTTTGTATGATCTCTTGTAAATTATCCACGTGAGGGTTGATGATTTTGTTTGTATATTTTACCTTTTATTTTGTTTTCTGTGGGTTTGTAAAAAAAAAAAATGCTCTTTACTTTATGTATGACTTTCTATTATGTGCTTGGGGTATTTTAACAAGGTATGGCTTTTCTATTATGTGCTTGGGGTATTAACAAGATAAGTTGATTTCTGTTTGTTTCAAGTTCTTTGTTAAGAAAATCTCGGGTGCAAATTCGTAACGAACTTGAAAGAATCAGAAATCTACTTGTATTGTTAAAATACCCCAAGCACATAATAAAAAAAAAAGCCATGTAAAAAGCAAAGAGCATATTTTACAAACCCACAGAAAACAAAGAAAAGGGAAAATACACAAACAAAATCATAATCCCTCACGTGGATAATGCACGAGATATCACACAAACCTTAGGCTAACCCAACCCTTTCGTCTTCACTTATCCGAATACATTTGGGAAATTCTTAATCAATATAAAGCAGAAACTAGTTTCTAAAGACATAGGAGTTTATGAAATCCCCTGTAGGGATTGTGATAAGTCATACTATGGATTCATAGGAAAATCTCTCAGAAAGATTGACTCGAACATAAGCGCTCAGTCTCAGATATGGACGACATAGTTCAGCAATTTTCCATAATATAAATAACAGAACCATACCATGGATTGGAATTCATCCGAATTTTATACAAGAGCAGCTGTCAATACAAATGTGTTAGATGGTAGAATCTTCACTGTTAAAACAAGAAAATAGGATCAACATTTCCAATGGAGCCTGGGAGTCTGACCATTAGACAATATCTTCCTTAAGGCAATGATGAAGCGGATTAAGACAATTAACAGAACCAATGTCAGCTTAGCAGTGACCCTAGGCATCACCTAAGGGCGTATCTCCCACCATATATTTTACAAATGTTACTTTTGTCATTCATCACTTGATAAGGGTGGAAGTCAGTTCCCTGGAATATAGTATTTAGCTTGGTGTTTAGATCTAAATCATATATGTGTGAGTATGCAGAATATTGATGTTCTCTTTCCCAATTCAGTTAATGTGATAAGCCATTTCCTACATGGAGGTGCTGCATTACAAATGTTTTGACCCTGGTCTTTTGGTGATTTTTCTTAACACAATGTGGTGAGGTTGCCATTAGTGTTATTTTAATTTTCCAGCATCATACAGAAGTGAAAGCGTTGTTGTTCGTCTTAAAAGTGACTCGGTATATTTTGGTGGTATTCACTCCACCAAGCTGTGCACAGCCCTTCACTATAAATTTTTCTGATTCTGGCAACTTCATATGAAGGTGGCCACTAGTGGATGTGAGAGAAAAGCAGTTGGTCTGAGATAAATGTGTGTTTTGTCTTGGTGGCTATCTAATTTCTAATAACAATTAAGAAGAGCCAGGATCAGTGAAATGAATCGGCAACCAGATAAATATATATAACATTGATGCAGTCAGTGTTAATGTTAGCAGATGATACACAACTGATTGAGGATAGTACGTATAGAGAATCTGCAAACATACATCCAGGCATTTGTGAGTTTATTGCAGGTGGAGTTCTATTTAGTATTTATTATGTGATATGTTAACATGGTTTCTATTATTTTTGTAAGCTGTGTAATTTTAGACATAAGAATGAATCTGTAACATTATTGTAATTAAAATCTGTGCCACTTCTTCAGAGTATGTTATTTTATAGGTATTTATTGCATGTCTTCTTTTTTTTTTTCATGTTAATCATTTTTCATTCCCAGAAATATGAACTGTGGTGTTTTTAAAACTTTTACCTTCATTCACTTTTCAAGATACACTAGAAAACATATTTTATCAATCCTCATATGTTGAGTACAGTATATGTTACCCTATTTTACATGCAATTTAACTTTCATATTTTTAGCAGGTTAACAGTTAATTAATCATGAAATTTCATAAATGTACAGGAATTTGAGAACTTTACCCATAGAACAGTTAATTATGAAATTTCATAAATTACAAGAATTTGAGAACTATGTATGTGATACAATAATCATTTTACATCCTAATGACTTTTTCCCACTCAAGATAGGATGGGTTCCCTAATTGTTTTTTCTTCACAACAGACCCGTCAGAATCAGCAGGGTGGTAAGATGGCCCCAGACAGGGTCGGTAACCGCTATAACCCCATTGGCACTGGTGGTGGTTACGGTGGTGGTTATGGTGGAGGTTATGGCGGTGGTGGTAGCTCTGCAGAATCATTCTACCAGTTCTCCACACCGACGTTCAGTGGGGATGACTACACCTCATTCTCAAACATGGATGCTGGAGGCTACGGCCGGTATTAAGTCTGGCATGCACAGCATATCCATGTTTTGAGTGTCATTGCTAAGTTCCAATTGGAACTTAGGATGAAAAGGACAAACATTTGAATTTTGTAGATGAAAGAAAAACAGAGCTAAAAAACTGTTAGAGGTTTTAAAAAGAATGGAAAATCTATTTGTTGTGATAGTCAATTCTACCAAAGCTTTTTGATCTTGTATTTTTCTTATTCTAACTAGGGGGGCATGATGCATTAACTTTCCATTAGAGGAGATGCATTTTATAAGAATTTATTTTCATTGTAGTCTTCTAAAAGTGGCTTCATTGCACTAAAGTATTTCCTAGCTCTGTTTATATTTGGTAGAAACGGCCGAGTCCCTAGTGTCCTTATGTCATTAATTTTGGAAATGAAAATGTTTTTCCTTGTGTGAACAGCAACAGAGCTAATGCCACAGTTGGTTCCTGTTCTCATCATAAACAGTTTTTTTGCTTTTTTATCTTTGTATTTCTTTGATTTTTTTGTGAATTTATTAACCAACGAAGTGTCAAAGTGTGTTTATTCATTATTTTTATGTGGATTTACTCCCTGCAGCAGGCATGGTATGCTGCAATAGATAGGATAATACATCTTCATTATTATTATGTTATTGTGTTATGCAGTAGGCTTATTCATATAATCTTACTATAAGATATTGATGGTTTCATAATATCTTTTTCCATTTGAACCAGTTTTATTTTCAATATAAGAAAACTGCAATCAGGTAAAGTTTAGTTTTAAGTTTTTCATTGTTATTGGTCGGTAGCAACTATACCTGAATATTAAAGAATTGTTTATTTTGTTCATGAAAAAAAGTTATCAAATGTTAAAGTGATCATTTTTACAGTGCTACATTATTTTTGCTCACACTGTAATAAGTTGAGATATATTTAATAAAGTGAAACTATCGTAAAGTGTTTTCCTTCACAAGCGTCGAGTAGCATATTTTTCTCCAATTAAAATGTGCAGTGAAATTACTCCATAGTAGAGAAATTACTGTAAAAAATGTACCATATCAAAATAATCCCTGTTGGTGTAAGAGTATATAGACAAATGAAAATGCAGAAAGCACACAGGTCAGCCAGTACTGAATAGTTCAGATGTAGAGAATTCCTTAGAACACTAATAATTCAGTTTGTTTGATTTTACACTAAATCATAGTATTAAATGGTTTCATCACAGCTCCATTAGTCATACATTGCCTTAATTCTGTGTATGAGGATATTTCCCATCACACCAACTTGCACCAGTTAAATTACAACAGGATGACAAAGAGTTTGAGGCTAGAGTTACGGGTACAACAGTCCTATGGGATGTGGTTTAGCTGAAACCTTAAAGGATGCACAGATTATAATGCCAAGTGTTCCAAGTTTTCATAAGTACTTATTCTTGTCACTTTTTGGCATTTTTATTGGCTTTTGTTGTGTTACCTAATATTCCATATTTTACCGTGTACTAATCGTTTGTATTTTATTTGTTCATACGCGAACAAACCTTCCGTCTTAACAATAGGATAATTTCTAGTGCCCAGCTGGATCAGGTTAAAAAACAGATGAAAGCAAGGAATCTTGTGATATCTGGCAATGCATGAGTAGATCGGGTGAAGGATGGTCGAAGACCATTCACCTATGATCGTGCATCAGTCTTCCTTTAGACCGCCTGGGCGGGAGTCGTGTTAACCTCTCTTGGCCTTTTTCTGGTTCATTGCCCGTTTCGTGTCTGTTTAGCGTGTGTGTGTTTGGCTGATATTATGGCTTCTTCTTCTCCTCCGCGTCAGTGTATGTGCCCCGGAGTTCCAGGTTTTCCATGTTCCCGTTTTCTGGCTTCGGCAGCAACCGACCCTCACATCACATGCAGTAGGTGTCATTCTAATTTTTGTACTATTACGAATCCTTGCATGGAATGTCGGGCATGGCCTAAGGAGCAGTGGAGGTCATTTTATGGCAAGAGAGAACATCGGAGGGTTTCTACTATTCCTACTTGGGAAGATTTTGCGCCTCTTCCCGATGTTTCGTCTCCTACAGTAGTTAACCCTCATAGTAGCGTTGTCCCTGCGTCTCCTTCCTTTTCTTCCGTTGATTTGTCGATGGAAGTATTAGGAGGCTACCAGGCTAATGTTTGTAATGTAGCCCCTTCTTCCTCGGGAGTTTATTTGATTCCCGAGAAGGGTGAGGCTTTTTCATCAATCTCTTCTCTTCCAGAGTCGGAGGCGTCCAAAATGACGGTGATTTGAAGATGCTCGGGCTAGGGGGTCCCCCGTCCTTGGAGGGGTTGCTAGCGCATTTTGTGGAGGCTCACACCCACCCTTCCTGGTCTGGCCAGGCCATCCCCCCTCCTCCCGGCCTCATCTTCGTGGGGCAACAGCAGTCGGTCATCTTGTATTGCTCCGCCAGTGTCTGCTGCCGCTTTGAGTCAGAGTGACGCTGTGGCGTCAGCCCCATTGATGACGTCACGGGATCTGTCTTTGTGTATTCCTCCAACAGTGGCGTCTCTTTCCCCCTTGCACCGAGGGGAAGCCTTGACGTCACTCTCATCGATGACGTCTCTCCCAGTCGTCTCCTCTGATCTGCCTTTCTCAGCCGTGACGTTATCACTGCCGCCCAGTTCGCTACGTCTCCCTTCCTTGTCATTGGAGCCTTCTCTGGCACATCATCTGAGGTCATATGCAAGGCAGTGCTTCAGAGGTTGGACTGCATTGGATGTGAAGTTGGCTGCCTTATTGGTTGGGAGGACTGGTAGGAAACGTGTTGTTTCATCCCCACCTCCTGAGAAGAATGCGCATACGAAACCAGTGCTGTCTTCCTCTCCCTCTTTCCCCCCCCCCCTTGCCCATTGGTGTATCAAGCATTGGAAGGCTAAGGACTTTGCCCTTCCTTCGCCTTTGAGGGAGGAACAATGCGGACGTGTTCCCGAGAGTGCTGTTGTTTCGGGCAGTGTTAGTGGTGTGCGATCTGCAGGAGATGCTTAGTCCTCTGCTTCAAATCTCGAGCGTGTTACCCCCCCCCCCACGCCCCTGTCCATGCACATCGCGAGCGTGTTGCAACCTCCCCTGCCTGTGCATGTGATGTTAGTGTTCCTTCTTCTCCAAGGCCTATTTGTCGCCGTAAGGATCTTGGGCGCCTGTCAAAAGGTTGAAGGTAGTGAGTGCGGATTTGGTGCAGCAGGAGTGTTTGCCTGCCTCTCTCACTGGTCCTTCCAAGAGTTCAACTCTAAGGGATTCTCCTTCGATCTCAAGTGGTCAAGTTTCCCCCTGACCTCACGTATGTACGTCCGCCACGCCCGTGACCATTCATGGACATGTGGAGTCATTTGTGGAGGTAAGTGATGTTCCTACTGTTATGGTGGGTTTGTCTCGGAAGCCGACGCATGGACCCAGCCCAGACAGGTTAGTTGGGGTTTCGGGCTGTTTGGCTGCTAACCCTTCCGTTAATTTTGGTGGGGAAGGTGCCTTGGAGGAGCCTAAACATCCTTCTCATCGTCTGTCTCCGTTGCCGGAGCAGGAGGAGAGAGACATGCAAGAGTTTCTGTCTTCTTTTTCGGAAGTTGTTGATCTCATTTGTGGGTTTAACAATTTGGAAAGTAGGACTAAGGCTTGGTCGTCTTACACTCTTTCTTGCTTGGAAGCCTTGGTGGGAGCTACTCATGACTCCAAAGTCATCTCTTCAGCTTCCTTTGTCGGGGCACGTGCAGTTGGTCTTGCAGAAGGTTAACGCCTCTGTTTCGGACCGGGACGGTTCACTTTGCTCTAGGGCTCTACCAAACTAATACCCCCGCCTCTCACGAGACATAGGAAGTACTATCCTATGAGCTCTGCATTTTTGTTGTCACACCATCTTAACCCAGACGTCATTTGCCTGATGCTGGGATTGACTTCGGAACAGGTGAAGTCGGTGGCTCCGTCCTTGTCTCCGCAAGATGCCTCAGCATTGGAGTCTACGGCTGCCTCCATGTTGCAGACAGTTTCTCGGCTGGACCTCTGGTCTGTGGTTATTGCCAAGATAACTTCCGACAGGTCCCTAGAAGGGTTGGTGAGTGATTCCTCGCTTGCCAGTCTGTTGCAGTCCGGGGGCAAGGCGTTTTCTCATTTGGCTCACCTCAGTGCTAATATATGGGTTAATCCTCTGATTAGAAGGGACGCGGCTTTGTCTAGGATGGAGAGATCGCTCGACACCGAGTCCTTGCTGGCATTGAGAAACAGAGATCTGTTGGAGTCCCAGTTTTTGTTTCCTCAGACAGAACTCAAGAATGTGATAGACCGGTGCCGGGCTGACACCAAAGACGGACTGGTGCACCAGGCCATGTCTAAGTCGGAGTCTCGTCCTCGAAGATGTCCGGCTCTTCCTCTTCCCCCTATCAAGCAGCAGTCAAGGAGATCGTCGCCTGGTAGGCCGTCGAGGACCTTGAGTTTGGCAGGGCCTTCCCATTCGACAGGCTTAAGTCAGAAGATCATCGCCCCTTTCGCTCTCGTTCCTTTAAGCCGAGAAGGGGCCCAAGGGGCAGAGGTAAAGGGGGCGTCGGTAGGGTTAGGCGCCTCTCCCTCTCCTGCACCATGGGTGGGGGGTTACCTGGCTGGCCATTGGGCCAAGTGGCAGAGTTATGGGGCGGAGAAGTGGGTGGTAGATGTCCTTCGGGTGGGATACCTACTGCCACTCGACTTCTCTCCTCCTCTGTCGAACAAACCGCAGCTCAGGAAGGCTTATCCTCCAGATTCTCTGAAGTTCTTGGCTCTTCGGGAGGAAGTGCAGAAAATGCTGGACAAGGATGCGATAGAGGAAGTAGTGCATCCGTCCCCGGGGTTTTAGTCACATCTTCTTGGTGCCCAAGACGTCAGGAGGATGAAGGCCTGTGATAGACACGGTTCAAGATGGAAACCCCGTGCTCAGTGTTGGTAGCCATGAGGGAAGGCAACTTCATACTGTCGATAGACTTGAAAGACGCATACTTCCAAATCCCTGTTTATCCCACGTCCAGGAAGTTCCTTCACTTCTCTCTTGCGGACAAGGTCTTTGAGTTCAAAGTCTTGTAATTCGGGCTGACGACAGCCCCTCAATTGTTCACAAGGGTCTTCTCTCTCGTGTCAAGTTAGGCCCATGCTTAGGGGATCCGTTTGCTGAGGTACCTCGACGATTGGTTAGTCTTGGCAGTTTCCAGGGAGAAGCTGCTGCAGGACAGGGATCGTCTACCTCGGTTCTGTCTGGAACTGGGCATATTAGTCAACCCGGAAATGTCGAACCTCGTGCCACTCAAAGGATTCTCTACCTGGGCATGGTCATCGATACAACAGTGGCAAAAGTTTTCCCGTTGGTTCTGAGATTGGAGAAGTTGTAGGCGGTGGCGCGCAACTTCCTGTCTGAGTCATGTCAGTCAGCTCATCAGTGGCAGGTTCTTCTGGGAGTGTTGTCTTCCCTGGAGAAGTTGGTCCCTCATGGGCATCTTCATCTTTGGTCTCTGCAATGGGGACTGGGAGAATTCTGGTCTCCGGTGGGGGACTCTTCCCTGTTAATGGTTCCTCTATCTCTGGAAGTGAGAGAAGACCTTCATTGGTGGTTGGATGACCAGAATCTGTTAAAGGGTCCCTCTGCGTTCTCTTCCGCCGGACTTCCTTCTGTTCTCAGACGCCTCCCTCGCAGGTTGGGGCGCTCATTTAGGCGGCCTCATTGCTTCAGGTGCTTGGAGTTTGGAGGACAAGCAGCGACATTTCAACGTCTTGGAGATGAAGGTGGCTTTCCTGGGTCTGAAGGAGTTTCAGGGGAAGGTAGAGGGTGATTCTGTTTTCATGTCGGACAACACCACGGTGGTAGCCTGTGTGAACAAACAGGGAGGCCTGGTTTCACATCAACTTCACACCTTGACCGTCGAGCTTCACCAGTGGGTGGTCAGCAATTCGGTAGAGCTCTCGGCCAGGTATATCTCAGGGAAACGGAATGTGGTCGCAGACAAACTGTCGCCGGGGTCAGATCCTAGGCACAGAGTGGTCCCTTCATCAAGTGGTGGCAGACAAGCTTTTCCCGATTTGGGGGAGACCCACACTAGACCTTTTTGTGACGCTTCAACAGGAAGCTGGAGGTGTTCTGTTCAGTGGTTCCAGATCCTTTAGCATTGGCAGAGGACGCATTCCAACATCCCTGGGGCAACCTGGAGGTGTATGCCTTCCCTTCATTTTGTTTGATCCATCAGGTTCTGAACAGGCTGATGAGTTCACAGGGTTTCAGGATGACTTTGGTAGCCTCTCTGTGGCCTCGGGCGGAATGGTTTCCAGATCTGCTGTTGTCGTTGTCAGAGGGACATTCCTCCTTGGCGACATCTGTGTCAGCCCCATGCAGAAAGGTTCCACCAGTCAGTAGAATCCCTGTGTCAGGGATGTTCAATTAACAAAATTAAATTTCAGGTAAGTTGGGTGAGGGACAGACACAACAACTAAAAACACCGTTATTACAATAATTTTCAACATAAACTTATAAATACCCTACACCACTTATCTTAATTACACAAGAAAATTACTTTAATGACATCAGTACCCTGGACCAAAACATGGTTATCATCACTTTCATCAAAAACATAACATTTAAATATGAACACAAAAAACCTTAACAGCATATCATATCAGTAATAGTAGTCCAGTGGTATGTATATCCTTATTAGTGAAATAATTCCTACTTCAGGCACTTCTGGCTATTAACAGCTTGCTATGGCACTACTGCAGCACACAAGCCACTATGCTGGACATCACACATTGGGCTAGCTGCCAAAAAGGAAACATCACACTTACAATTTAATATTGACATTTTACATTTACATTTAGACAAGAAACATTGCACTTACAATTTAGTTCCAATAATATTTGTAACTAAAATACCCACAATTTTTATATTACCACCTTAATATTAACAAAACTCCTTTTACTTACTGCATAAAGTAGGCCAGGAGGGGTTGTCAACCAGAACACACAATTTCCAAAACGCAATTCTCCCAATACAGTTCCCTTAACAAGGATCTCCTAGTTCACCAACAGGAGAAGCAACTGACTGCTTAGCTACTAACACCATCTATTGTCCAGAGTATAAATATTTCCCTTACATTACCCCATTATCAAGATTACTCATAGAGTAAGAAAATACAAATATTTATAATTATGTACACATCTAGTCTCGACTCAGCAAGTAAGCAATGTGATTATTGATACCTGATACATGAACCACCTGAAAATTAAAAGTGCAATGACAGTGACCATCTCATTAAGCGATATTTAGAACCCTTTAAATTTTCAATATACTTTAGAGGTTTATGATCTGTCTCCAAGATAAACTTCCTTGGATACAGATAGTACATGAAATGCTTTACACCCCAGACTATCGCAAGACCTCGCTCTATAGCAAAGTACAGTAGTACCTCGAGATACGAAATTAATCTGTTCCGAGGGGCCCTTCGTATCATGAGGTTTTCGTATCTTGGACCACATTTTACATGTAAAATGGCCAATCCGTTCCAAGCCCTCCAAAAACACCCCAGTAAATTTCATAATAAAGCTAAATTGACCTATAAACAATGAAATACTACAACAATTTGGACCATTCAATACCTAAATTAATAAAAAAAAATGCAAAATATAACCTGTAAATAAAGTGTATATTAGTGTACATGGTAACAAGAAATATACTGTATGTACGTAAAATGTGGAAGCTTACTTTTTTTTTTTTTTTTTTTTTTTTTTTTTTTTTTTTTTTCATAACAGAATTTCAACTTTGTTTTTTATCCCTTGGTTCTTTTTTTGCACCTCATGACTCTGTTGGCCCTGGTGTCCATCAAAACCCTGTTCAACCAAATGCTTTCTCTGCAACTGATTTGGGTGCTGAATGTTCGGCTGCTGACCTTCAACATAAACTGAAGTGCCTTGATTATGTGTACTACTGGTATGCATGTTGTAAATGATTGGTCTACACCCTCTGTTCAGCAGGGAGTGGAGATTCTACCAACCTTGCAAAGTTTCCAGTTATCCCATGAGAGAGATCTTGATCGCTTATCCCATGTGAGAGATCTTGGTCACCTTTTTTTTTTGTTTTTTTTTAAATACATACACATTGACGATCCCGAAAACTAATACCGCGTGCGTACTATAACAATGCTGGTACCGAGTGGCCGAGCCACGCCACCACGTGTACATAGTAGATGCATGGTGGGAGGGACGCTGGCCAATAGAGAGAAGGATTTCATGGCCACGACTAGCATCAGGAACCAATGGGAGAGCAGGAGGATGGTGGCAGTCTACTAGTACTAAGATGGCGACGCGCGGCACAATTTTCAAAATTGTTATCCGGGCGAATCTTGGACTATAAGAAACCTTTCGTATCTTGAAAACTTTTCGTATGTAGAGCCGTTAAATTTTTCGTATTGGCTTTCGCATCTCGAGTTTTTCGTAAGTTGAGCCTTTCGTATCTCGAGGTACCACTGTATTTTTGCTCACGTTCCAATAGTTTCTTACTTGTGTAGGCCACTGGCATGGGGTAACCAATATAGTACTGGAAAAGAACAGCTCCTAGTCCAGTAGAAGATGCATCTTCCATTAAGCAGAAAATTCTATTAGAATCAGGAATCTTAAGGATTGGAGGTTTAGTCAACATCAACTTCAAATTTTTAAACTCTGTCTTAGCAGTTCCTAACAGTTCAAAAGGTTCCTTTACTTGTCTTGCAAGGTAGCTTGTTAAGGTTAGAGTTTTATCTGCCAACTCTGGTAAAAATCGATGCTAAAAATTTAGAGCCTGAAAAACTTCTTAACAATTTTTTATTATGTGGACAAGAATTTTTTTGTATATCATTTAGTTTATCACTGAGTAGTGTAATATTATTACAACCAATCTTTAAACCCAGATAGCAAATTTCCTCAAAACCCAAAAAACACTTACCAGGTTTAGCTGTTAACCCATGCTTTCTGAGACAACAAAACTGAACTGACATCCTTCGAATGATTAAACCAGTCATTGGAAATTACAAATATATTGCCAAAATAAAATACATCATTCTCATTCTTTGCTAGAACCATGTTCATTAATCTGATATAAGTAGCCGGAGCAGTTAATAATACGAATGGCATCCTTTTATATTGCATAAGACCAAAGTTAGTAGGAAAAACTGTATACCTACGACTCCTCTCTGCTAGTGGAACCTGATGATATGCTTTCGTTATATCAATCTCAGTAATATACTGATCATTACTAAACTTGTTGAGGTTCTCTTCCAATGTTGGCATAGGCTCAGCATCTTTGTCTGAAATACTGTTTAAGGCACGAAAATCAACAACCAACCTATAGGTGCCATCGGGCTTCTGTATCATAACAGGAGGGGATGAATAAGATGTTGACGAAGGTTCAATAATTCCGAGTTCAAGCAGCGATTTTATCTCCATGTCAAATTCATTCCTTAAATGTAAAGGAATTGGGTAACTTGTTCTCGAGAATTTTTCATGAGGCAGTATCTTTATGTGGTGCTGTATTGTAGTTATAGATCCTGGAATGCCAGAAAAAACATCAGAAAATTCATGAACTAGCTTCGAAATGTCTCCTTGGAAATCTCTGGGCAATTCTGGATTCACATTTACTTTAGTTTCTTCAAGCTCTACTACAACAATTTCAGGTGAAAAGTCTTCCTCTTCTAAAATAACACATACTTTATGCACCTGAACTTCTGTTCCTAGTTCATCAGGCCAAGCATCATTTGCAACGTGAACATTATAGGCCGTAACACGTCTGAAATACTTCTTTAATATAATGTGAAACAGCTTGGTTTTACCTTTAAAATCTACATAATAATCAACATTTCCTTTTCTTCCTGTAACTTTGTAAGGTCTACTCCAAGTCATCTGTAATTTATTATTAGATACAGGTAAAAGAACAAGAACTTCATCACCAACCTTGAGATTACGTTTACTAGTCTTAAGATCAAAGTAAATTTTATACTTTTGAAAAGATATCTTCATATTATGTTTAGCAACTTCAGCTGATTCAGCTAACCTTTCCCGTTATTCGAAAATGAAATAGCTGCTAACTGTGTCTTCAGTTAAATCAGGATTAGCCCACAATTCGTGCAAAACAGCAATGGGGCCACGTACTTGGCGTCCATACAATTCAAATGGGGAAAATCCTAGACTGTCACTAGGTAGTTCTCTCATTGCAAATAGTGCTACAGGTACATACCTACGCCAATCTCTGGGTTTCAGTAAACATAGTTTCCTTAAAATTGCTTCAGTGTGGCATGTATTCTCTATTCTTCCATTGCAGGCAGGAAGGTAAGGTGTGTTAAATAAAGGTTCAGCTCCAATTTACCTGTGAATTTGAAACATGAGATCTGAAATAAACTGAGGACCTCTGTCTGTTAATACCTCTTTAGGAATTCCAACCCTAGCAAAATTAGATATCATGGCTTCGGCAATATCAATGGATGTGATATTTTTCAAGGGTACTGCTTCTGGGAAACTTTAAGCATAATCTACAAGGGTCAATATATACTTATGACCTTCTGCTGATGGGGAATAAAAGGACCGACAACATCCATTCCAACTCTGTAAAAAGGTGTAGATATAACTGGTATCTTTTCCAAAGGAACAGGCTTCACCTTACCTCTGGCTGAAGTCCTTCAGCATACATCACGAGATTGGCAAAATTTGCTTATGTCCTGAGTCATACCTGGCCACCAAAACTTATTTAAAATTTTTCAGTAAGTCTTCCTGTGGGAAAAATGTCCTGCTACCGGAATTTTATGAGAGACCTTGAGAACAGTAGGCCTACACTTCTCAGGAACCACCAGTACCTTATTGCCAATTTAAGTTTTATTGGGAGACTTCATAACTTCTCTGAAAAGTAGATCATTTTCACATACATATTTTACCACTAAACCACCTTTTCCACAAACCTCTGTAGAGTTATGGTATTGCTCCCAACATTTAGTTAAAGTTGGGCAAGTATGTTGTGCTTGCTTAAATTCTGAAAATGAAAGATTTACATTTGCTAATTCAGATACAACCAGTGGATGAGAAACTTCTCTCCTAATACCTGCTCTTGTAACAGCCCTTACATGTGTACGTTGTGGAATGTCACACTCTAATACTGACATAGGAGCAACACCTGCAATATTACCCAATAATACAGTACAATACTTACTTGATGGGGGCTCTGATCAATTAATATAACACTTAACAATAGCAAAATGGCCTTCTCTACCAAGGTAATCAATCAATTTTGCAAAAGTGAGGTTCTTACCCTTAGGTAAACTTACTACATCTACAGAAACTATAACACCAGTACAACATGTGTCTCGAAGAAAGGTTGAAACATGTTTTCCATTAATAGTACCAGATATCATTGGCCCATTCACTCCATTGTGAGATAATACATTTTTGGTTTCATGGGAAGCTACAACCTTTGGACAATTTGCTTTAAAATGATTTTCATTCCCACAAATAAAACATTTTCTGAAGGTTTTGCGTTGAGTAGGTCGAGTCACAGCATTGCCCTCTTTAGTCTGTTTTTACACTTTCGTTCTTAATGTCAGCCATATTACCAGTAGTAGTCTTTGAACCCGATTTAGGATAAAGTTTTCTAGCTGAAGCATAATTATCTGCTAACCTAGAAATTTCTTCTGGAGTTTCTGGGTTTCTTTCCTTAATATATAATCTCATTTCTGATGAAATAGAAGACATAAATTGATCCATAACTATAAGTTTTTGAACTCCCTCAAAAGATTTTTCAAACTTTCTACTGTCATACCAACGGTCAAATAGCCTGAATAGGGAAAACATGAACTGTTAATAATTCATATCGGTTCCATTACAAGTACTCCTGAAATCCTTTCGATATTGGTCTGGAGTTTTTCCAAAACCCTTGAGCAAAGCTGCTTTAAGACTGTCATAATCGGTGATTACGGTACCATCAAGAGAAGTAAATATGGTCAAAGCCCTACCTTGAAGTAAAGATCCTAGCTTTACAGCTTAAGTTGTTTTTTCCCATTTAAGCAGTTCAGCAATCATTTCAAATCTCTGTTCTATATAAGCAGTAATATCCTCCCCATCTTTATATGGTAATGGTCTAGTTTGATCTAAGGTTAGTTACTGGTCCTGACTGGGTATTACATCGAATTTGCGCTAATACCAAATCATGATCCCTCTATTTTCATTTTCTCAAATTGTTGCGTATCATATCTTTCCTTTCTCTCCCTAGCTTGTCTTTCTTTCATTTCTATGAACTGTAAGAGTTGCTCCCCATGTAATCCAAGACCTTCAACTTCTCTTCCCAAAAACTAAAGGACTCCATTGCAAATTTGAACTATTTTCCAATTCGGTATGACTTACAATGCACACAACTTCCAGTAAACTACAAAGTGGTCATTTACACTGCCCAAACTTCATACCTGTAGTACAATGCTGAACAAGTGTACCAATAAACTGCAATCTGCAACAAGTAGCCTTCTTCAGGACCCTGCCCCTCAGTATCCTAACTAACTCATTGACTTTGCACAATTACACAGATATCCTCTAAAGTATACACCTTCAGTGCCTATTCTGCCGATTCAAATATTTCCTTAACACTGATCACCTCATCAACTTACTATTTGTTAACTGAATATGTAAAGAGATCCTAGCAAGTATCACCACAATATGTCAGGGATATTCAATTAACAAAATTAAATTTCAGGTAAGTTGGATGAGGGACAGACACAACCACTGAAAATACCTTTATTACAATAATTTTCAACAAACTTATAAATACCCTTCACCACTTATCTTAATTACACAAGAAAATTACTTTAATGACATCAGTACCCTGGGCCAAACATGGTTATCAACATTTTCATCAAGAACTCAACATTTAAATATTAACACAAAAAAACCTTAACAGCATATCATATCAGTAATAGTAGTCCAGTGGTATATCCTTATCAGTGAAATAATTCCTACTTCAGGCACTTCTGGCTATTAAATGCAATGGCACTGCTGCATCACACATTGGGCTAGCTGCCAAAAAGGAAACATCACACTTACAATTTAATATTGACAATTTACATTTAAATTTAGACAAGAAACATTGCACTCACAATGTTGTTCCAATAATATTTATAACTAAAATACCCACAATTTTGATATTACCACCTTAATATTAATAAAACTCCTTATACTGCATAAAGTAGGCCAGGTGGGGTTATCAACCAGAACACACAATTTCCAAAACACAATTCTCCCAATACAGTTCCCTTAACAAGGATCTCATAGTTCACCAACAGGAGAAGCAACTGACTGCTTAGCTACTAACGCCATCTATTGTCCAGAGTATAAATATTTCCCTTACACCCTGTCTCTTCATGGTTGGAGGCTATCAAGTATCTCCTCCGAGCGAGAGGCTTTTCTCAGAGAACAGCTGGGCACATGTCCAGCAGTCTTAGAAAGTCGATCTCCGCGGTTTACCAAGGCAAATGGGCGATCTACTGTGATTGGTGTCGTGAATGGGGTTCTTCTCTAGTCGCGACCTCTATTCAGTGTATAGTAGACTTTTTAACCTTCCTCAGAGACAAGAAACGTTTGTCCGTTTCTGCCATTAGAGGCTACAGGGCGGCCCTGAGTTTGGTGTTATGCCTTAAGGGTATCGACATCTCTGCCTGGGAACTTTTCCTGCTAGCTAAGGGGTTTGAGCAGTCGAGTTCTCCTAGAGAGCTCAAGCCTCCGATGTGGAATGTTTCCTTGGTTCTTAAGAGCTTTGCCTCCGATGTGGAATGTTTCCTTGGTTCTTAAGATCTTCGCTAAGTCCATATGCACATCTGACAGGAACCTGAAGCTCAAGACAGTTTTCCTTCTGGCTTTGGCATCTTCCGAGAGGGTTGGAGAGCTCCACGGTCTGAGCTATGAGGTGAAGCACACCAAGGGTTGGGGGTTGATGTCCTTCAAATTTGTCAAGGAATTCGTGGCCAAGACCCAAAATCCCTCTGTGCATGATGACAGGTTCACTTCGTTTTCCATTCCATCACTGACTGACTTTGTGGGTGGTGATGCTCAAGAGCTTTTGTTGTGCCCTGTCCGGGCCCTGCATTGCTATCTTAAAAGGACTCGGCACCTTAGACCAGGCTACCGCAGACTTTTTGTTAGCACAGGCCATACAAAGAAAGAAGTGTCTAAGAATACTATCTCTTTTTGGATACGGGAAGCCATCAGACAGGCATAATTGTCTCTTGATGATTCTACTACCACATCTGTGCAGGCTAGAGCGCATGATGTTAGAGGTATTGGTCCCTCTCTGGCTTTCAAAAAGAACTTGGCTGTACATAGAGTGCTGAGCGCTGGTACTTGGTTACACCAGTCCGTGTTCACCTCCTTCTATCTTAAGGATGTTGCCCACAGATCTGCGGACACATTTTCCCTGGGTCTTGTGGTGGCTGCCCAACAGGTTGTGTAACTCATGGGTGCCCTTAACAAGGCACCTTTGTATCTTACCTAAGCTGATTGTGTGGATGAGGGAATAAGTGAGTTGGCTGGTCTCCTTCTTTCTCTTGTACCTTTCCTTCTTCCTCCGGGAGGTTTAAGGAATAGACATGTCATTTGCTGGACTGGTCTGATACAGGTGAGTAAGGTACTCATGCTGATAGTGTGGTCGTGCAATGTACAAATATCTTACCCGCTATTTGGTAGCATATGCTCCACTCCTTGGCAAGGAGGGGTTGGGAGTAATACAAACCCTGGTGTCTTGGTTTGTTGTTGTCATGGTAATGGCTTCATAGCAACGAATGATAAGTTAAAGGAAATGAAAATGCATTTTCTTCAAGTAGGTCTGCAACAAAGAGGCATTCGCGCATGTGTTGGAGGTGCCTGTTCTCATGATGGTTCTAGAATCGGCAGGAGTGTTATGGAACGCGACGTGCAGTCACGTCGCCAGATAATGCAGTGAAATATGATGCAATACTTCGTCGAGATCCTTCTAAGAAGTTCCGGTAATCTTGGGAGCCTGTGACGTTCGCTGGTAGGCTACGCCCCCAGGTTGCAGTATAAATACGACTGACAAAGTAGGAGTGAGCAGATCATTAGTGAGATAGCAGAGAACATAGCAGAGATCATCAGAGAGAGATAAGAGAAGAAGTAACAGACGAAGGATCAGAGAGGAAAAGGTGCTCGAGAGTGTGGTCGAATTCTGGTCAAGTCGTCGTCAGGAGTGGACGACCGAGTATTTTCGTCGATGAGCAAGCCTTGAGAGCAGAAACGTTCTACAAGAGGTTTCAAGGAGTTCCTGCCCTTCGAGTATCAAGAATAGACATCGTTTTCTGCAATACGGAGTCAAGAAGACGTCTGCAATTACTGTTCCCCTTTTTTGTGAAGCCACCGTTTCGAGCATAGATCTCCAACCGCGTAAAACTGGCCAGCAAGTATTTGCATTGCCTCACTGTCTTCCCCAGTTCACGCATTGTAAGATTCTACTTGTGGTATGTAAATAGGAGATACCATTCTACATTTATCTTTGTTAGTAAGCTTGTAAATAAACCTTTGTTTTGTTTGTGTATCTTTCTATATTCGTATCCCTAGTTTCAACTGTTGGTGTTGAATTCTTTTTGTTTATCATAATATCGAACTTGGAGCGGACCTCTCTCCCGGGGTTCATAACATTTTGGCGACCTTGCTTAGGCTATTCAGCACTGTAACAGTTTGGAACAGGGAGAATATAGAAAGAACCAGAATGAGTGAGATGGTGAAAGAGTTTATTGAGTTGGGTAAGCTTCTAGGTATAGAAGGGAATGATCTCCGTGAGTATGTTGAGAGGAAAGAGAGAGAAAAGTATGAGAGAGATGAAAGAGCGGCTGAGAGAGAGGAAAGAGCCGCTGAGGGAACGAAAGTGGAGCTGATGGTTTAGGTATAAGTGCAGTGCTGAAATTAGTACCAAAGTTTGATGAGGAAGATGTAACGAAATATTTCATGTGTTTTGAGAAGTTAATGGAGAGAGTAGGTTCTCCTAAAGAAACGTGGACTTTATATTTACAATCAGTTTTGAGTGGTAGGGCACTTACTGTGTATAGTTGTATGTCTAAGGAGGAATGTGATGATTATGATATTGTGAAAGAAACTGTTCTTAGCACGTACAGGTTAGTACTGGAGGCGTACCGTAAGAAATTTAGAAGTTTGAGAAAGGACGAAAATATTACGTATGTAGAATACGGTAAGAAGTTAGAAAGGCTGTTTTTTGATTGGTTAACTTCTGCTAAAGTTGAGGATTTTGATAGTTTGAAGAACTTAGTGTTGTTAGAAAACTTCAAAGATAACGTATCCCCTGAGATTAAGCTTTATATAGAAGATAGGCAAGAAGTATCTTTTGCAGGAGGAACTAGGTTACCTGACGAATATAGTCTCTCCTAATTTGAGTGTTATTAAGAAACGAAATGATCCTTTGTCTGGTAGAGTACAAAGCAGTAAAGGTTTCAGTTCTAGTAATAGCAATGCGACTAAAAGTGACTATTCCTGTTATACATGCGGAAAACCTGGTCATACGTCTAAGGTTTGTAAGAGTAAAGTGGCATCTAGTGGCTCAGAATTAACTTGTTTCCGATGTAATGGGAAAGGGCATTTAGCGAGAAATTGTGCAGTAGAAAGGAAGGACGTTAAGAAACCAGTGACTCTAGTTAACCTTTCGTCAAGTAGGAATGATGTGATGAGAGAAACTAGGAAATTTTTTGTGTTGGAGGTGCCTGTTCTCATGATGGTTCTAGAATCGGCAGGAGTGTTATGGAACGTGACACGCGCAGTCACGTCACCAGAAAATGCAGTGAAATATGATGCAACACTTCGTCGAGATCCTTCTAAGAAGTTCTGGTAATCTCAGGAGCCTGTGACGTTCGCTGGTAGGCCACGCACCCAGGATGCAGTATAAATACGACTGACAAAGTAGGAGGGAGCAGATCATCAGTGAGATAGCAGAGAACAGAGCAGAGATCATCAGAGAGAGATAAGAGAAGAAGAAACAGATGAAGGATCAGAGAGGAAAAGGCGCTCGAGGGTTTGGTTGAGTTTTGGTCAAGTCGTTGTCAGGAGTGGACGACCAAGTATTTTCGTCGTTGAGCAAGCCTTGAGAGCAGAAACGTTCTACAAGAGGTTTCAAGGAGTTCCTGCTCTTCGAGTATCAAGAATAGACATCGTTTTCTGCAATACGGAGTCAAGAAGACGTCTGCAATTACTGTTCTCCTTTTGTGAAGCCGCCGCTTCGAGCATAGGTCTCCGACAGCGCAAAACTGGCCAGCAAGTATTTGCATTACCTCAGTCTTCCCCAGTTCACGCATTGTAAGATTTTACTTGTGGTATGTAAATAGGAGATACCATTCTGGATTTATCTTTGTTAGTAAGCTTGTAAATAAACCTTTGTTGTGTTTGTGTATCTTTCTATATTCGTATCCCCAGTTTTAACTGTTGGTGTTGAATTCTTTTTGTTTATTTTCACATCGAACTTGGAGCGGACGTCTCACAGTCCGTAACAGTGGTTGGACAGTCAAAGTTTCTCTTTGGTTCCCTATACAATGGTTATCCCATATATCATTGTACATCACTCAGGGTCTGAGTCATTAGATATCAATTTATCTAGCTTCTCAACGGTCTTCCGTCCCTCTCCAAGAACCATTCCTTTTGAGAGCTTGACTGGTGGGTAGGCCCCCAGCCAGTTTAGGATGTCTTATACCTCCCTCCAAGTATGAGCCTATCCTATTGTTAAGACCGAAGGTTTGTTCGCGTATGAACAAATGACAAATTTTCTAAGAATTTGTATTTTTCATAGCCACAAACCTGAGGTCTTAACATTATACTGCCCGCCTCTAGCTGCCCCTCTGTGTCTTACGACATCCTGAGTTGGGAAGACTGATGCGTGATCATAGGTGAATGGTTTTCGACTATCCTTCACCCGATCTATGCATGCATTGCCAGATATCACAAGATTCCTTGCTTTCATCTGTTTTTTAACCAGGTCCAGCTAGGCACTAGAAATTATCCTCAGGTTTGTAGCTATGAAAAATACAAATTGCCTTAGAAAATTTGTCATTTTATGAGTTTTTTTTCTATTTCTAATAGGTGCTATTTTTTTATCATTATCTGCATCACTAGCTGCCAAATATTTAATGAACAAAGGTAGGTCGATACCCACATTATGTTGTCCTGTTTTTTAGGTGCTGGGTGAAGTGTTAATGTTTCCCTTGAATTTATGTTTTTTCTCCAGTAATATCTAGTTACTTCATCATACCACAGGTAATCTTTTGTTTCCTCATTTGTTGAAAGGCAATATTAACTAGTTAAATAAACTTTTATCTTTGAAGACCTGTGTGTGAGGTTCACTACTCTGTCTACTTTTGTGTTTGAAATGAAAATGATAACGTATCTGCAATTTGTAAATGCAAGTTGTTGTATTCTTTTATGGCATTTATGAATTTCTTCAGTTTTCACTTTCCTTTTAAGCTGGGTAACTTATGAGTTTTGTGTTGTATGTTGCAATTTATCAGTGTTTGCTATTGCATAATTTTTTTTACTCCATATTGCCTTGACATTCATTTTGTTGTTAATGTATCGGTTTTATGGTTGTTCGAAATTATTTTATTGTATGCAATAACCTTTTTTACCTTCAGGTCTTTTGTGTTTTCTAAATTTGTAATTGTTCCCATGGGATACAAAAACCATTCGGATACAAAAAAACCTCACTTTCCATAAATGGAATATCCAGTACACATTGCACACATCAGCTGTTCACTGACTTGATAATAAAAAAATAACATAAGTAGGCCTAGTCATCCTGCTATGACCTCTCACGGCCTACCCACGCCATTGTGTTTCCAGATGTGATTGCATTTTGTGTTCCAGCTCAGTCATGTTTAGCTATTAGAATTGTTGTTTACCATGATTGTTTTTGTAGGGTCCCTTTTTGTAAATTAGTAAGATTCTGTATGCCGTAAGTGGGCTACGTGTTAGCCAGGTTGTTTTTTGTGATGGCTACAGTAAAAGTGATTCCTGAGTATAGCCGATATACAAGCAACGATAAGTTCTGTGATATATTTGTCTTCGGTGGTGGTGGACCTGCATTTAGTGTGCTTTTGCTGTAAGGAAAGTGAATGTGTGAGGAATGGCAAAGCCTGCATTGGAATCTACAAAAGACAAATCTATTTTGAACCCTACTCCTTACCCCCTTCATTGTCTGTTTTCTCTTGGTCCTCCATCAATGCCTGTAGAAACTGGGAGGAAGCCTTTGCCAGCACCTTTGGAAGAGACTTTTGAAGGGTTGCCTGAGTGGGTGAAGATTCAAGAGACCATCATAGTCAACCACTTGATTGCCAGCAGCCTCCCACCTTCCTTCCCATTTGCTCTTTGCCACCAAACACTGTGGGGAAGATGCAAATTGTCCACTATGGGATCTGGGCGAGCTACACACAACTTGTTGAGCAGCTACCACAGGACGCAGGGAAAAGGAGTCCCAGGGCCTGTGGGCAATGCCCTAAAGGTAGAAAGACAAAAGTGGACAGCCTATGCCACCTTCTGTCATAAAACCTGTAAAACTAACAGGTTCTTCCTGAGTGCGAGTAAGGATATATGTTCCTATCCTCATGAGGTTCTTAGAACACACTCCTAGCCACATGTTGAACGCCGCATTCGCTTGTTCAATAGCCTCACAAGGCCAGAAAGAAAATGTGTTCTTGAACACTAAATGATAGAAAAAGTACTAAAGAGCTGTCGACACTCAGGCTTGAGATGTTGAGTCCTCTTGAAGATAGTACTGAAGCGTTTTAACTACACTTCCCGCATCTGTTGACAAGGGATAGCAACTGAGAGATCCCTTGCCTCCTCTGATGCTTGAAGATTGGTCGATGGGTTTTGGAGATGTTTCTACCAACAACTATGGAAGTGAAATGATGGAACAATACACCAACTTCTGGTGTGTTGATCTATTGTTAGGAAATTCTCCTCTATTTTGATGATTGGCTAATACTGGCCAACTCTTATGAGGGAATTCTGAAGGCCAAGGATCTGTTACTTTGCCTAGCTCAATCACTGGGCATATTGATCAGCTTTCAGAAGTCTCCCCTGATTCCAACTCAGTTAATTCTCTGGAGACTCCTAAGATAGGGAAATCTTGTGTAATTTTGGGGTTTGAGGACCAAATCCCTGTCACCTGACACTTATTGTTGACAAAAGTTACTCACATGGTGGAGTGGGTACTGACTCATTTGTACCACAGAGTAGCTTACCAAGATTCTGAACCTTTGGAAAAGCTAAGGAAGCTGTCCTGAGTTTCAAACATTAGTGTGATGTTTGCTGTACCGGTCCTGCTCACCTGAAGGAAGCAAGTCTTCCTGGTGTTCGCCTTTCTTGGTCGATGTACCTGAGAACAGGGACATGACAGGAGGGGTATTGTGAAGAGACACTCCATCAAAGTTTCTGTTGTTCAGTCACCGGGCTAGTTCCCAATTAATTTCCTTCCTAGAGGAATGGAAAGGAATAGAGAGTCCCTTACCTGAGACATGAATTCATGCATACTGCACTGAAGGGAACAAAAGGAAGCCATTCCTGAGGGCCCAGCTTCCCCAAGGGCAACAGGTGAACAAGGACGACTTGTTACTGTCAACCTGTCCATTCCTTAGTGACAGGAATAACTGAACTCTAATCTGAACCTGCTGGTAGGGGACCAAGACTTAAACACCAGCATGACAGGACACCTAAGTGTTTACTTGAGTGTGAGGTTGTGCTTCTCAAACTTGAACTAGATTGCCAAATCCTGCCAAGTAGAGAAATCATCTCCTGTCCCCAGATAAATACAGATATGTATTTGGAAATATGTATCCTAACAGGTACTAATAGTACCGTCTTCAGCAATACCTGCACCTCACGACGAGCCCCATTCTTTTTTGAGGCTGAAGCCTCCTGGAGAGAAGAAGTGTGTGGAGGGAACCTCCTCGTTGCATTTCTGAGGTGCAGGTATTGCTGAAGACGGTACTGTTAGTACCTGTTAGGATACATATTTCCAATTACATATCTGTCTTTATCTGGGGACAGGAGATGACTTCTCTACTTGGCAGGATTTGGCAGTCTAGTTCAAGTTTGAGAAGCACAACCTCACACCTCGAGTCGGAGGCACTTGGTCAGGAACCTGGCTGAGAGTACTTGAAGAAGTACCAGTAGGATGTTAAGAAGCACCTGCATGCTTTGACACTTTCTCGTGTACTATGCCTGAACCAGACCGGGGAGCAGACTCCAATAGTACTGTTTTGAGGTACTCAAAGATTTGGTGAAACCCGAGTAACCAGAGTGACTCACCTCTTGAGTCACTTCCAGAACAATCCCCAGGAGCCTCCTCTACCCAAGTGTCCAAAGAAATCTGGGAAGATGCAGGCACAGTACCAGTCTTGGAATAAGACTTCCTAGAACTGGTTCTGAGTCTGCAGGTCTCCAAGGCCCGCGCATTTGAGCTCCTGAATCACGATACCTGGGCAAGGTATGTGATATGACCCCCGAGTTTCGAGACTGGGATGAGCCACCATGAGATCCCTCTGCCTACCCTCTTTTCAAGATGGCAGTGAGCAGCTGATCCCCCCTCCTACTGGCAGGAGCAGCAGACAGGAGAGTTTACATGATAACCCATGGCAAGAGCATGCAGAAAGGCATGGTTCACAACCCCTTCAGCAAATCTTGATGGAGGCCAAAGCCCTGGCAAGCGAGGGAAGCTGTAGGTGGTCATCAAACCATGTTGACAGCTGTCATACAGTTCTGGGAGAGCGCTCCTTTTCACACAAATTTGGACGAGGGTCGACCCGAAGACATGCTACAGTCTTCTGAGGAGCAGAGGTCTCTACAGGAGAAGATGACTAGATTGGTAATCCCCTCTTGCCATAAGTAGGTGAGCGGATTGATAGGCCAACGTCACCAATCTGGGGCTGTTACATCGTTCCCATACGGAAGCGGGGAGGGGTTGAGTGAGAGCTACAAGCTTTAACTTCACTCTCTGCTGGGTAGGGTCTTGATCTGTAAACCAAAGCAAATACATTGAAACCAGAGTAAAAATATATATTGATGCCAAAATATATTAAAAACCAAACCCAACTATCAAAAAGGATTGAAGAGTACTCCTGGTATATAGTACCCCCAGGGCTTCCCTTATGACTCAACTACCTTATTCAAGGCGAGGAGAACAGACCAGGAAGAGACGACTTCCTATACACCCTCACCCACCAACGTGCCAGCAACTAAATACAGGCAGTATTTAGTTATCAGCGGACTCGGTTAATGGTGATCCTGTTTTATGGCACTTGTCTAGCGCCATAAAGTCAGCAATTTATGGTGCCATAACAGCAGAGTTCTGGTTATTAGCACCATAAAGTGCTGATAATAGAGTTATGGCATCATAACATACTTAACAGAGGTGCCATTAACTGGTTATTAGCACCATTAACCAAAACTCAGCGCCATAAATAGCAGAGTTTCGGTTAATGGTGGTTTTCGCTTATCAGCACCCGGCTGAGAACGAAACCCCTGCTGATAACCGGGGACTGCAGTTGTCGTAAACTATATTGATGTCATGTAGCTAATGAGAAATGAACACTGACCTGAATTTCCAATATGTCACTTGGATAATGGAATCCAAAGAGAGGTTATGCTCTTACTTCATGAGCTTTCACTTTGAGTGAATTAAAATCTGCCTCATTAAACTGAGAATGAGCCTCCACAATCAGATTTCTCAAGAGGAATGGCAAGGCATTCTTAGACATTGGCCACGACAGGTTCCTCACGGAGCACCACAGGTGATTGTAGGGGCCCCAAATCTCCTCTGTCCTTTGCAGATAAAATGTTAGCTTTCTGACCAGACAAGAGACTTTTCTCCGTCTTCGGGATTTACCATGTCTGTAAAACTTTTAATAATGAAAGAAAGCCACAGTTTGGACGGGTTTTAATTTTTTGCCAAAAATCCCAAGGTTAATGTGCACACAGCATTACAAGCAAAACTGGCTCTTCTTATCCATTGAGGGGAGTTCATTCACCCTCTTTACATTGGATAAGGCTACCAAGAACAAGTATTTCTTATTGAATCTCTCAAGGAAGCCGCATTCAACAGCTCAAATTGCGGCTTGGACAGTGATTTGAGAACCACATCCAGGTTCCAGGACAGTCCTAGTATCTTTAGGTTTCTCTGTATCAAAGGATCTGATAAGATCCACCAGGTCTTTATTGTTTGACAACTCTACACCTCTATGTTTAAAGACTGAACCCAACATTGCTTTATATCCCTTGATAGTCTTAGTAGAAAGGTTCCTGGACATCTTCAAGTATAAAAGGAAATCAGCAATTCTGCTGTAGATGTCTTAGAAGACGAGATGTTATACTTGCACCAGGATTGAAAGATTGCCCACTTTGCCTGATATACTTCACCTGAGGACTTCCTTCTGCATTGAGCAATAGCTCTTGCAGCTTGGCTTGAAAAGCCTTTCACTTGTAAGAGTCGTCAGACAGTCTGTATGTGGTCAGGGCCAGAGGTGGATAGACCTTGATGGAACCACCTGAAGTGGGGCTGTCTGAGTAGACTGGTCTTCTGTGGTAACAATCTCTGAAAGTCTACCAGGAGCTTTAGTAGATCCACTAGCTGGAAGGGGCCAGTGAGTATCATGGAAATGTTCCTGTGAGACCTGAACTTGTTTATGACCTCTCTCACTATCCTGAATGGTGGAAAGGCATACAGGTCTTTGTCTGGCCCATCTGGGGCTGGCAAACAGTAGAGAGGGAGACGGTAGTTCTTTGACGGTGCAAATAGTCTAGAATTAGTCTGCTCCATAGTCTCCACAAATCAAGGCATACTAATGGGTTCAACATCCACTCTGGGAAGAACCTGCTTCTTGCAGCTTAATTCATTCGCTATGACGTTGAATTCATGAACCTTGTTAGGATTCTGGTGTGGTTCTGATCTGCCCATAACAGAAGGGCTCTTGGTGCTTCGCAGAGAGAAAAAAAAGTGCGTTCCTTCCTTTTTCTTGATGTAAGAGGGAGCTGTTGTGTTGTCCAAGTGGACAGTTACTACTTTGTTGTGGACATTCCAACAGCCCCCAGTGGATACCAGTCAATTCTTTCAAACTGATGTACCACTCTGTCTGTTAAGCACTCCATGTCCCAGAGACTTCCTTGTCCCCCAGGATAGCTCCCAAACCTAGGTCAGACGCATCGGAATAGAATACTAGGTCGGGGCTCGGAGGGAGAAAGGGACTTCCCTTCTAACAGCCTGTATTCTGATCTCCACCATGACAGGTCCTCCTGTATTTTGATTGACTTGGAACACAAACGAGTCTAAATTTTTTTCTGTTCCAGTTTATCTTTAGGAAGAACTGGAGATTCCTCATATGTAGTCTCCCCAAGGACACGGACTATTATATTGAGGATAGGGTGCCCAGTAGGCTCATCCACTCCTTTGCTGATCACGCTTGAAGGCATGATCCCACTCTTTCTGGGGGTGGAAAGGCCCGAATAGCCAATGACAGAGTTTTCTGCAGGTCCTTCGTGCACCACTTTTCTGTCTGACCAAAGCAGCCAATCGTCCAGGTAAATAGAGACTTTTATCCAGACTAGGTGCAGTCATTTTGCAATGGGGGCCTAAGACGCAGGTAAACACTTGTGGGGGTGTCGAAAGCCTGGAGCACAGAGCTCTGAATTGGTATACTCTTTTTTTTGAAAATGAAACAAAAAAACTTCTTTGAGTCTTGGTGAATTGGGATTTGGGAGTAAGCCTCTTCCATATTGGTGGACACTTTCCAATCCCCTTGACAAATGGCTGACAAAACTGTCTGATTCATTTCCATCTTGAATTTTAGACAAAAAGATTCATAGTGCTTATATCTAACACGGGCCTCCAGCCCCGAGGCCTTGGAGACTACAAATAGTCAGTTGTAAAACCTGAGAGTTAGCAAATCTGCTACTAACTCTAAGGCCTTCTGCAAGAAGGACAAAAGGGCTGAGCATACGTGGAGGGAGAAGGGCATGAGCTATGAGTGGTATCATGAGGGCGGTTGGTTGAATGAGAGAGAAGGTCAGAAGCAACCTGAATCACTGTATCCTTGGGAAAAAGGTGTTTACCATCCAAAGGAGAGTAAAGAAGAGTGCAACTCTGTGTCTGAGACAGAATGCCCAACGTAAAGAAAGAAGCCAATTCCAGGGAACCATCCATTACTCCCGACAGGTCCATAAAAGAGTCGTCATCCAGTGCTGAACATTCTTTGATTTTGCAGCCCAAAGCTACAACAGTCCAGTCAAGGAAGCTCACTACTTCAAACACAGGGGAGATATTCTTGATAAGAAGGTCTAATTGTGATGCCAAAAACATTATTTCCACCGAGTTGAAGGCTGGCTTTTTTGCAAAGTCTATGAGTCCAGAAAAGACTCCCTGGGTAGAGGCAGACACACCCAGTTTCGTAAAAGATGTTCCAGAAAAGACTCCCTGGGTAGAGGCAGACACACCCAGTCTCGTAAAAGATGTCCACTAGTCGAAAGATGAGATGGTGGGAAATTAAAGTTAAACCTTCCCTGTTACCTCCTCTCCAAAAGCCAATGGTGGACTTCCTCCAATGCCTTACGAGAAGAAAAGGAAAGAACTAGATTAGGCAACTTAGATGAATCTACTTGATTATCTCTCATATATGAAAAGACTGGCAAAGTTGGAGCCGCTATAAAATTACAAAGAAGCAACTTGTAGGCCATAAGAGGAGTCTCCTTATCTCCTCCTTCCTCTTCTGCTGAAGAAACAGGAGACAAGGTTGTTTGCTGTTGGACATGAGGAGCAGTATGCTTCATGAAGCCTAAACTGCTGTCCATCTTACTTTGTATGGCTGCTATAGATGGATCCGTGACAGCCATACCTTTCGATACTGTGGGGAAATCAGCTCCAACGTCTGTAGTAGTTGGTTGCTGAACAACCACAATTTGATCCAGTGGTGCTTGTGGGAGCTTGGGCGCTGATGGGGGTTCAGCCACTCGTGAAAGCTGAGGCACCAATGGGAGCTCTTGTAACCAGTAAGTGCTCTTGAAGAAGAGGTAAATCATGTACCTGTGGGCGCTCCTGCCCTGATAGGTGCTTTTCTCCAATGGGAGCTCTTGAACTACTGAAGATACAGAAGGCAGGACCGAGTCCTTTTCTGCTCAAGAAGGATGCACAGGCGCCAACAGATGCTCAGGTGCCATATCCTTCTTAGCGCTAGACTAATACAGAGGAACCATCTGGAGTAGGGAGCACAGGAGGATAAAAGATCCAGCATCATCCAGCGCCAACTGACACTCAGAACTTTTCCTGTGTGCAGCCTCATCAGATGGACGCTGAGAGGGTACGTCATTGTGTGAAAAGCATTCTGGACTGTCCCAGAAGCTGCAAGAAGGATGTTGGTCCTCTTGTAACACACTGGCCTTCTTAGGAGGGAGAAGAGAAGGCGACACATTACGAGTCTTCCTTTTCAGTGGACGAGACTCATCAACACATCGTCACTGGTATCTGGGAGACAACTCCTCAGAGCTCAACCCACTTGATGAAAGACAAGACACCTCCTTACAGATACCTTTCCAAAGGTGCTCTGTCGTGACCTGGGATTGAACAACAGGACTGCCTGAGGGGGTGAGTGCTCATGGGCAGGCCCCACTGACCTCCCTTGGGCTACCAGTATGCCTCCTTACAGGTGCTGGGGAGTTTGACAGGGATCTTTGCCTAGGAGAATCAGCGGGATGAACAGCCACCTCCTATAGAACACTAATATTGTCACTCACTTCACCACCTACCTCCTCCATTAATGTTTTGACAGACTCTCCTAACTTCTCCATCGCCTGTAACATAATTGAAAATTTTTGGTCTATCCACACTTTGAGGCTGGCAATGGCATCAAGATCGGGTGTAAGGGAGCCAGGGTTAGGATTAGGTTGAAAGCCTAATCCCTACAGTCAGTGCAAACTGAACGTGGATCATAACACACTTTAATAAGTCTTGTGTTGCAGGCTTTTGCCGCAATACCCAGTACTTTGAGAACTAGTATAGGGCATGCCGAATTACTAACGAACTCGGAAACCATGACAAGGTCTAATTCAAAGGCAAAATTGACGATTTAGACAATTAATTCCTGTTTACAGCTAAATTTTGCTGAAATGGCTACCAAATTACCAGAGTACTTCACCAAAAACCTATGAGTCTTCAACCAGAAGTAAACAAATGCCAAAAAATTCCGCTGCTGCCAGCAAAAACAACTAATTTTCAGTGCAGAGTTGGTTCCACCGGTAGTTGGAATTGCTTACCCAAACAATAAACCACTACCACGAGTTTCAAAATTCTAGCTACTGACGGATAGAAACTATATTGTATGTAACTACTTGGGGTAATTTGTATGAATAAAATTGAGAGTTGCAGAACTGGAAGTACTGCTAACAAGAGATCCCATAGCCTTCTCCATGGAAGAAGGTTGGCCATCAGAAGCCCTATGGGACTTCTACGGTTGGGAGAGGTACCCTTCTTCCACTGATTGGTAGCTTTGGAAGAAGAGGGGGAGGAGATGACAGCATACAACAAAGATGAGGGAGAAAAAGACGAAATTTTGAATTCCATTAGTGGCCCAACACTGTTCCTGTACAGGAATGAGGAGGTCCGTTCATGCTAACATGTGTGGATGCTATCCCCAGGTGAGAGGTTGGTATGTGCAAGGGCTGACCTGGGGAGCGACTGTGCACTCTGGGGCATGAACTTAGGGTGTCTTCAAGATGTGCCCAAGTCTTCTTTGGGGCCTTGGCCTCTTACAAACGAAGAAGATTGTATGGGGAACTCGTTGATAGGTTCTCCAGGTGCGGGGATTTACAAGTTGGCTGCGCCGTTAATGGATCCTGGCCATGTTCTTTGGAGTTGGGGGTGATGCAGCGCTTGCATGATATGCACTCACTCTCTCCTTAGCAGTGTTGTCAAGATTCTTCAGTGATAGAGGATCCTACACCAGCCCCTGGGGTTGACCCACAATACTGGCTGAAGGGGAACAATGTGCAAACGGTTGAAAACACCTTGTTTTCCAACTTTTTTTTTTTTTTAAGAAAAAGATACAATATCATATACAGTATTGTGGCTTTTAACACATCATCACCGGTCATGGCACAGTGATGCACCATAGATAATACTGGTAAAAGCAATTCAGAATTTCTAGAAACCCAAGCACCTGGGGTAAAGCAGGTCTCCTTGGAAGAGTGCACACCTTAAGCTCATCAGTCATGAATCTATCAAGCATCAGTTCTTCTGTTGCCTGAGAATTCAAGGAATCTCAAGAAGAGGTAGGCTCTATACCAGCCCTCTGAGTGATTCCACAGTGATGGTAAAGACTCACGCACTTGAAGCTCCTGAGTCACAAATGGATCAATCATGGGTTGCCTTTTGTACCCGAGTGTCTGAAGAAACTTTCGCAGAAGAAAGATTATATCCGTCTGTGGAGGTGACACCACAATACTGTTAAAGGTAACTCAGGATTTTGAGGAAACCCAGAGTACCTGTGTGATATGAGTCCCACTCAAGACTCGCACACCTGGAGCTCTCGAGTCATGACTCGAGTGAATCAATCATCAGTTGCTCCCTCTACTCAAGTGTCAAGCAAATTTGAGCTAAAGGATATCTAGCAAAGGTAATAATTCAAGGTTTTGATGAAATCCAATTACCTTGAGTGACACGATTCTCCTTGGAGGTTTGCACACTCGTCAGTTCCTCCCTCTACCTGAATGTCTGGGATAAAGACTTTATGGAACTAGTATAGGTGACATGGATTACCTCTTAAACAAATAGTATCTGAGGAGACCCGTGCACCTAGTACACAGTTCCCAAGTCTGAAGAAATGGGAAAACACCAAGAAAAATGAAGGCGAAGATGACGATATTGTTTCTTTTCTTAGACTTCTATGCAAGACCACTGTCCCAGGACCTGTACACCATTCCCAGGCACTCGAGCTGTACAACATCTGAAAAAAAAAAAACATTACAGATGTGAAGAAATTTTCAGCATACAAAAACATTCCTTTGTAAAGCGGAGGAATAAAATTCTCCACGAGATTAAAATCCATGAGGAATGTATGAATGTCAAAGCAAAACATGTAAGGGAGGGGAAAACCAGTTTAAGCTCATTGCTTTAGCAATGTTAAAACCAGTTTTACACATCATTGGCTAATAAAAGTTAGGGTTTGCAAATATCAGTATGAACCACTATTTCAGAAGGCTGAATGCGTAAACAAAAGTAAAACAATTGTATTTGTATATATAGTATTATATAACTTGTTACATTCATATCAGCAATATCAACAATACGCTTAAAACATGAACAAAGTCGAACAGCAGGGAGAGAGGAGAATAGTACACGTCCCGCCAAAAGTAAAGTGAGTGTATGCTGAATGGGTGAGTGTAATCCATCACCTTGTTCAAAGTTACAAGGCCGTTTCCAGCTGCGCTGCAGGTGAGTCCTTATGTAAAGGACCAACAGTTTGTATATTGTGTAGGCACACACTTATTTCCAATCCACTATATAAATATGTTAAAGGATTGCTAGTTGATAGTCAATATGCATATGGGAAGCAGCTAGGTACCTGTGATGCTCATTTAGACTTTACATGCCATCTGCAAGGGAACCTTGAGAAGGGTTTTGTGTGCAGAGTAATTCAGATAGATTTTAGTGCTGTTGTCAAGTTAGTAAATCACAAGGGGATGGATATGGTAAAGGGTTACTTCAAGATTTTCTCACAGGTAGGCAACAGTGAGTTGCTGTGGACAGGATCTTTAGTGAACCAATGCCTGTTGTGTATGGATTTCCACAGGGCAGTGTTCTTGGTCAACTGTTATTTTTAGTCTATACAAGTGTATGGCTGTTGGCCTGGAAAACAAGATTATTCAGTATGTCCATGATGCAACACTTGTTGGTGTAGTGAGGTCTCTACTTTTGAGAAATGAGGCTGAGCTCTAGTAAAATGAAAACGCTATTGATTAGCAGATCTCGTACATATTTCTCACCCCATCTTCCTCTTCAGGTGGATGGAACTATTCTAGGTGTAACCCTTGACTCGCCTCTAATTTCTTAGAAACATCTAATGAAAAAGAGTTGGCAAATGTCCCATGAAACTTAGGTATTGTTCGTAGTGCCTCATATCTATTTATAATAGTGATATAATTAGTGCAACCTGTTTAAGTCATTTGTACTCTCTTTACTGGAATACTGTTGCCCGTTGTGAAGTCTGCTTCTTCCAGAGATTTTTCTCTTTTAGACTGAGTGGTTCGTGCTGGTAGGTGTCTGTTTCCTAATACGTAGTTGTAGTTATGACTTGGACCATCGATGGGTTGTCTCTTTATTTGCCATTTATCACTTTCTCATAAGTTGTATTTCAACAGAGATCTTTCACATTCACAATTAATTCCTGATCCCCTTTATCTGCCAAGAGCAACTAGATTTGCTGAACAGCAGGACCAGGTCCTTTATTCTTCACACCATTGGACTGTGGAAGAGCCTCCCGGAGAAAGTTGTGTAATTTGAACCTCAAAAGTTCAAGCAAAGATGCAGTACATTACTACCCTAATACTCTTCTTGTATTCTTATAAGTTTCACCTTTTAAAATTTTTTTTCTTTTCTAATTGCTTGTCTTACTTATTTCTAATAAACATCATATTTTTTGGAAGCTTGAATTTCAAGCAAGTGACCCCTGTGGGGTCCCATATGAATCGGTTTCATCTTATGGATAATAATGGTAAAAGTGTGTGTGTGTGTGTGTGTATGGATTATAGATATATTTATATATATATATAGATATATAATAATATATATATTATTTATTATATATATATATATATATATATATATATATATATATATATATAACATATAAAGACTGATAATATGATATGTATGAGACATTGTTGTATGTCACGTGCTTTGACATTCCTCAGAAATTGGGAATCATCGTTTTTAGCTTCCCATGGAGACAGAGAACATCTCAGCTTAGAAATGCTGATAGGTCTTGAGGTGGTGTGATCCTTACTCAAGCAGGTCAACGATCATCTGTTGTTATGGGCGTTCGTCAGAGGTGACTTTGAAACTGGTTTCTGGCAGTTTCAGGCGTGAACAATGGGTGCGAATTTTTGCGTTCGTACGAGCTATGTCCGTTCATAATAGCATGTAATTAGCGAGAACCATAGAGACCGTTACAGGGAGTGAAGGCAGATGCCGGGATGGCTCTGCCAACGTTTCTTTTATATAGTGAAGTGAAACTGGCTGAAAATGGGTATGGATTACTCTGTTTTAGCCAAAGGTGTGGCTTGACTGTGTTTTTGATATTTTGTAAAGATGTTCTATTTCATTTAATCTTTTGACTTTGTATTTACAATTGTGTATGTTTACCAGTTTTGTCCTCCTGTTCTTTTAAACAGGCGGTTCTAGTGGAGGGAACTGTACTGGTAAGGGGAACTATAATTGGAGAAGAGTGGGATAATTCATTTGGAGGAATGGTGTGACTAATTACTGTGTAGACGGTTAATTACCGAGGGTTATCTGAGTTTTTTGAACTTTGAGTTATCATTCCATTTAATCATCTTGTAAGAATCTGAGTTTTTCAATTAATACTTTGCTTTTAAAATAAATGTATATTTTTGTAAGTTCACGACTGATTTGATGACCTAATGAAATGGAGGGGAGGTGTAGAGAGAGAGAAGAAGAGAGAGAGAGAGAGAGAGAGAGAGAGAGAGAGAGAAAGTGTTACCAAACCCAGTTTGCCTGCCGCTATGGCTTTCGCTACCAAAATGTGGTGGCAGCGGTGTTTGAACGAAAAAAGCCTTTTGTTAGAGTGGCAGCAGCTTAAAAATGCTGTTTTCAGAGTTTCTGGTTGTGGAAATATGTTAGATTTCAGTTGCTAGGTGACAGGGGTGAGAATATCCATCCGTGGGGATGTGGTACTGAGAAGAAATTTATTGATTATGATCAGTAAATTCGCCCATCACGAGACATTTCAATCTCTGTGGCAGTCAGTTAGAACTGGGATTTTGTGAGTGCGGTCCCCGAGACGTTCGAGTGCATGTGTATTGGCGTGTTTTTTTTTTCTCTCGCGCTCGGTTTGGCGGTCTGGTTTTCTCTCATTTGAAGGCGTAAGTGTTAGGGTGTGTGTTTTTATTAGGCCCTAGTGTTTTTTTGACTTTGTGTGTGAACAATTTTAAAGAGGCAGTTCAGATTACCATATATTTCCCTCAAAGTAGCAGAATGTGATAAGTTTTACCTTAGCGCATGTTTAGAAGAGGCACATTTGTCTTTGTTTTAATACATACATGGGTATATGAATGGTTTTCATACATGCGAAACTGTTCCTTGAATTGAATTCTTTGCCTCGGAGACAGAGCGCCCGCTCATGCATACGCAGTCAGCACAATTTCTGCTGAAATACCAAGGGGTAGTGCAAGGGGAGGCGAGCGTTGTCTTCGGTGGGGGAATGCTTGACAGGGAGGGTGAAGTTTTTTTTTTTTTTTTTTTTTTTTTTTTTATTAGTGGGGGGTGAACTTCTTTTTTTTTTTCTGTGTGTTGGGGTAATGGGGGCAAGTCTGGCCTTGAATAGGAAATTTCATTGCCATCAAATGAACTGATAACTACTGGGTGATGATATGACATGCCCGTAGGGTTTCTTTTAGAAAGATTTTTTCTTTCTCTTGAGTGGAGAGAAAATGGAAATGAAATGCATATGAATGTGGTGCAAGTTTTCCTTATGCTTTGGAAAATGCTTTTACGCAATATTAGAGGGCATAATTATAGCTGGGTATTCAGAGATTACTTTTTAATGGAGATTTGATTGGTGATATGGAGATTACTTTAAAATAGTGGTGAGTGGTAATTATTTTAGAGCTATGGGGTTTGGCAATAATGATAAATACTGGGGAAATGGCAATATTAATGCCCTTACTGGAGATATTTTACGGGGAGGTACTTAACCCTTAAACGCCGAAGCGGTAAAAATAAAAAACTCCCCCGAATGCCGGAGCCGGTTTTGAGTGAGCGCGGAAGCGGAAAAAATAATTTTTTCAAAAAATCACAGCGCGCTTAGTTTTGAAGATTAAGAGTTCATTTTTGGCTCCTTTTTTTGTCATTGCCTGAAGTTTAGTATGCAATCATCAGAAATGAAAAATAATATCATTATCATATGTAAATAATGCGATGTATGGTAGCAAAAAAAAAAAAAATTCATACATAATTGTATTAAAATCACGCTGTGCAAAAAACGGTAAAAGCTAACGAGTTTCTTTTTTTTTCGTTGTATTATACACTAAATTGCAATCATTTTGATATATAATACATTGTAAAACAATAAAAGCAACACTGGAAAAATATTATCACAAAATGATGTACGAATTCGTAACGCGCGGACATAAAAAAATGTTTTTTTCAAAAATTCACCGTAAATCTAAATATTGTTCTAGAGACTTCCAATTTGTTTCAAAATGAATAAAAATGATTGAATATTACGATACTGTAAGAGTTTTAGCTTACAATTGCGTTTTTCGACCATTTCGGTAGAGTCAAAGTTGACCAAACATGGTTTTTTTTTCTATTTATCGTGATTTATATGCAAATATTTCGAAAATGAGAAAAGCTACAACCTTCAAATATTTTTCCTTTTATTTTACATGAAATTGCGCACATTTTCATATATAAAACTCTATGAAATGCCTAATATAAAACGGAGCAAATTTTCCGAGAATTCGATGTACGCAATTCGGAGATTTATTGCGGAGAATCCGCGCGCGGAGGGAAGGAAAGTTTTTTTCATAAATTCACCATAAATCGAAATATTGTGCTAGAGACTTCCAATTTATTGCAAAATGAAGGTAAATGATTGAATATTACTAAAATATAAGAGTTTTAGTTTACAATTGCGTTTTTCGACCATTTCGGTAGAGTTAAAGTTGACCGAACGTGGTCTTTTTTCTATCTATCGTGATTTATATGCAAATATTTCGAAAATGAGAAAAGCTACAACCTTCAATTATTTTTCGTTGTATTCTACATGAAATTGCGCACATTTTCATATATAAAACTTTATGTAACGGCTAATTTAAAATGGTGCAAACATTACCACAATCGCACGTATGATTTTTTCGGAAGAGTTACCGCGCGGACGTAAGGAAAATGTTATTTTTTTCATAAATTCACCATAAATCGAAATATTGTGCTAGAGACTTCCAATTTGTTACAAAATGAAGGTAAATGATTGAATATTACTAAAATATAAGAGTTTTAGCTTACAATTGCGTTTTTTTATCATTTCGGTAGAGTCAAATTTGACCAAAGGTTGAAAATTTGTCACATCATTTTTTATATGAAAATATTTCAAAACTGATGAAAGCTACAACCATGGGTTGTTTTTAGTTGTATTGTGCATGAAATTGCGCACATTTCCATATATAAAACTTTATGTAACGGCTAATTTTAAAATGGTGCAAACATTACCACAATCGAAAGTATGATTTTTTTCGGAAGAGTTACCGCGCGGACGTAAGGAAAAAGTTTTTTCATAAATTCACCATAAATCGAAATATTGTGCTAGAGACTTCCAATTTGTTGCAAAATTAAGGTAAATAGTTGAATATTACTACAATATAAGCGTTTTAGCTTACAATTGCGTTTTTCGACCATTTCGGTAGAGTCAAAGTTGACCGAAGGTTGAAATTTTGGCACTTATCGTAATTTATATGGAAATATTTCAAAACTGATAAAAGTTACAATCATGAGTATTTTTTTGTTGTATTCTAAATGAAATTGCGCACATTTTCATATATAATACTTCATGTAACGGATAATTTAAAACGGTGCAAAAATTATGTCAAAGTGACGAAATAATTTTTGAGATGTGTCACTGATACTTTTAGTGCGATAAGAAAGAAATTCGCGCTTGCGCGCCTGCGTAACGATTGTAAACAAAACAACGCCTTGATCCGTGAACTCCCAGCATCCCCCAAGGCGCGTGATTCAAAAGTTTTCGGCTGGTAGGCCTATAAGTATTTTTCCGCGAATTTTTAAAAAAGCTTTTTTGAGCCGACGTATGGTACGTCCATTCGGAAATCGGGGGAGATTTTGACTCGACGTTTAATACGTCCATTCGGCGTTTAAGGGTTAAGTAGAATTATCATTACTGGAGATATTTATGGGGATTCTGTCAGAGTTCATGTTAATAATTTTTGGAGATGTGCCAATGATTTTATGGGTGGTGATATGAATTTCTGGTGAATTTTGGTGAATCTGATGATAGCAATTTTGGTGATACTAGCAAGTACTGATAGTTGGTGATTCTGATACTTAATACTGGTGAATGGGCAAGTACTGATATTTACTAATATCTGGTGATACTACTGATACTGGCAAAATCTGATACTGATAATTCTGATACTGGTGTTATTTTTTTTTATACTAACATGGGTGTTGTGATGATTATTAAGGGTGGTGATGTTTTTTTTTGTGAATGTGGGAGGAACTAACGACACATTTTTTGTTTTTCCTTTTTTTATGAGTTCAGCAGATAATTGCTTGAAGTCTATGTGAGTCACAGATGTTACAGGTGTCACGGGAATAGTTATCAGTACCATTAGTTTTTCTTTTCCTTTTTTTAGTCGTTAGCCATCGCTGACGTCAGTTTTTTTTTATCATGGGCGAATTTGAATTTATTTTTCTCTCCAGTTTGTGTGAATTTTTTAATATCTCAGTTCGTGACTCAGAGTCATTGTTCGGGAATGTGTTTATAATTTCAGCTGTTTGATGCTGGAGAGAGATTTATGGGGGAATTTTGCATTGTTTGAATGTCTACATAGTGGCACTACATCTTTTTTTCTGGATATTTGTATTCCGGAAATTGTTGCCTTTTGCACAATTGTGTTTGTTGCAACTTTGCCAGAGATAGGAAACTTGGTTAAGTTTCTAGTGGCCCATGCCGTAGTGCATATGGAGAAGTCTTTGCTTAGACACTTTGAATTTGGAGTTTTGTTATAATAAGTTGTGGCACATTGGTGATTTTTTCTAGAATTTCCTGGACAATTTTATTTGCCAAGTTTTTGCCCTTTCTCAGCAGTTATGCTAAACAGAGAGTTTATAGTTTTGACTATAACATTGAGTTATTTTCCTGGAGAATTCGAGATATAAGGGGAGATATAATATTTTGGCCATTTTATACTTTTTATTTTTTTTGAGATATTCCATAGTTAGGCCTATGGTGGTGACAGCTATGTTTAGTTCCATTATTTTGCAGCTATTTTTATTGCAAAGAGAAACATTTGTGACGAGATATGGGGCAATATATTTTAGTGCATTTTCTTTGGAGATGGAGTTTCATTTTTGATTATCCTGCTTGGAGTGTAATAATCTTTTTTGGAGACTTGTTTTATTCCACATGTGATTGTTGGTGAAATAGAGGGAATATGGTGATGTGGGTTTATTAATTAAATGGAGGGAAATAATTTTATCACTGGAGTGGTGTTATTATTAAGTTGGTGATATATATATGTGGATGGCATTAATCTTTGGGGTGACGTTTTTTTTTGTGGTTATGATTTATGCAGTTGAATTTCTGGGGTTTTACGAGCCAAGAGAGGGGTTCTGTGGTTCTTTTGGTTTCGTGACTAATTGGAGGCGAGTGGCGTTACTGCATTATGGTTCTATAGAGAGATGTTGCTTTTTTTATATTCACCAGTGAGTTATTTTTGGTGGCGTATAATTATAGAATTGTGAGTTTACTGTAGTTTTTATCCAGGATAGGTAATTTGTTTATATAATTGGGCAGTATCATTGGAGAGCTGTCTTTGGGACAATTTTTGAGCACCTTAGTCCTGGAGATAATTTTGTGAAATGTTTTTTTGAGAATCATGAGTTTCTGAAGTTGCAAGTCTGACTAGACATTTCTATACTGCAGTTTGAGTACCTGACGTGTTTGCAGATGGATTTTTTTTACTGAAAATACTGTGATGAGTCCGGTTGCTGACACTTCTCCTCTAGCGCTGATTACTCAGAGTTTTGCACTTTCTGAGAGATGCTGATTTTTGGCATTTCACGGAGATGTATCTACGTAAGGGGATTGCTTCCGGCCATGTCCGATAGATGGAAAAGTTGCGATGGCAAAATTCCATGACAACACATATCGCATTTATGAGGAAACGCCGGGTTATGTATATTATATATATTGTGTGATGGGGAAAGTTCACTTATTGTTATTGTCATTATCTTTTTTACTTTTATTTTTTTTCTTTTCCTACGAGAGATGTAATTGGGGTTAAGCTTTAAATAGCATTTTTTTTCTAGACAGGAGATAAGATTTGTTGGGGTGTGTGAATTACATAAATGGGAGTTTGACATTACGTCTCATTGAGATTAGTTATGTGAGCAGTAAAAGGGTTTTTGCTGTTAGACAGTAAAGAGTTTTTACTGATTTTGTGGGTTGTTGAAATATCAGAGCTTGAGAGAACATTTTTCAGTGATGATTTCGGGGCTGGGCTTGTTACGTGTTTGTTATGGGCTCATTACTTTTTTCTTTTTTTCACTTATGAGAATTTGTGAGTTTGAAATGTGTGTTATGGGCTCATTATTTTTTCTTTTTTTCACTTGTGAGAATTTGTGTTTGAAATGTGATGACAGAAGTCCGTGGAGTTTCTGTGAGTCTGAGTTCTGGAGTGTGTGCTGGTGTGTGAATTTGGTGAAGTTTTTTTTTTTATTATTGGGGAATTAAGTTAGAGAACTTAATATTTTTTTTTTTGCGAGGTTGTGATAGTGACTTATGATTTAGCAATCTTTTGGAGTTATTTCACGAGTTGAAGTTAGAAATTAATTCAGTGGTCATATTAAATGGGGTTAATTGGGAGACGTTCAGTTAGTATTTTTGGGAATTTTTGAGGTCATTATTTGACAGAAGTATGTCTAGGGTTAATTCTTTTTTAATTGACCGATATACAGAAACACCATAAACATTGTTCCCCAACGCTAGCAAGACGCCCACCAGCCATTGCAGAGATGTTGCTGTTGTGTTCCCACATACGAGAGTTTCTACGAATCTACGGGGTTCTCCAGAGCTTTTGGACTATGGGAGCCATTGGATGTCTTCCGCAGGGAGACGTTTCACCTTCCTACAACGTGTTTCACGAGTCTGTGCAGTTGCAGACAAAGAGGGAGATTCGAAAATTATAGCCATGGTATGGGTTTTTGGAGATGATGTGTGATAGACATTACGTTGTGCTGCCAGAGACGTGCAGTTATTACTATATTTTATGTTTAATGAGCCGGCCAATGTGTTTTTTTTATATATTGAGCTGTTTTATGTGAGCTATGGCTAGGCAGGAGCTAGCTAAGATGGTGGCAGAGCTGCTGTAACATATAAAGACTGATGATATGATATGATATGATATGTATGAGACATTGTTGTATGTCACGTGCTTTGACATTCCTCAGAAATTGGGAATCATCGTTTTTAGCTTCCCATGGAGACAGAGAACATCTCAGCTTAGAAATGCTGATAGGTCTTGAGGTGGTGTGATCCTTACCTAAGCAGGTCAACGATCGTCTGTCATTATGGGCGTTCGTCAGAGGTGACTTTGAAACTGGTTTCTGGCAGTTTCAGGGCGTGAACAATGGGTGCGAATTTTTTGTGTTCGTACAAGCTATGTCCGTTCATAATAGCATGTAATTAACGAGAACCATAGAGACCGTTACGGGGAAAGAAGGCAGATGCCGGAATGGCTCTGCCAACGTTTCTTTTATATAGTGAAGTGAAACTGGCTGAAAATGGGTAAGGATTACTCTGTTTTAGCCAAAGGTGTGGCTTGACTGTATTTTTGATATTTTGTAAAGATGTTCTATTTCATTTAATCTTTTGACTTTGTATTTACAATTGTGTATGCTTACCAGTTTTGTCCTCCTGTTCTTTTAAACAGGCGGTTCTAGTGGAGGGAACTGTACTGGTAAGGGGAACTATAATTGGAGAAGAGTGGGATAATTCATTTGGAGGAATGGTGTGACTAATTACTGTGTAGACTGTTAATTACCGAGGGTTATCTGAGTTTTTTGAACTTTGAGTTATCGTTCCATTTAATCATCTTGTAAGAATCTGAGTTTTTCAATTAATACTTTGCTTTTAAAATAAATGTATATTTTTGTAAGTTCACGACTCTGATTTGGTGACCTAATGAAATGGAGGGGAGGTGTAGAGAGAGAGAGAGAGAGAGAGAGAAAGTGTTACCAAACCCAGTTTGCCTGCAGCTATGGCTTTCGCTAACAAAATGAATAACGGAGGCGGCGGCTCCGTTATTAAATATATATATATATATATATATATATATATATATATATATATATATATATATATATATATATATATATATATATATATATATATATATATATTGGTAAAAAAAAATATTTTTTTGCAAAGTGAATATTTAAAAAAAAAAATATATTAAACATGCAGATACAGGCAATCCCTGGTTATCAGCGATCTGGTTTTATGGTGCTTGTCTAATGCTGAAAATTGCTATGCTGACTTCTGATTACTAATACCTATAATAGAGTTATATACCAATGAATACCTAACAGAGGCGCCAAAATCTAGTTACTGGCTCCGTGAGTGCCATAAATTGCCGATTTTCAGATATTGACGATGTTCACTTATTATCAAGCTGTTGGAGCAGAACCCCAGCCAATAACCGGGCCTACCTGTACACAAGGTCATTCTTAAACATTTTACTAATACAGGGGTCCAAATAATAAAAGCCAGAGAGATAAGGTTAAAATTGCAATTGGAAGTAAGATTTATACAGGTAGTTGTCGACTTAGAACTGCAATTGGTTCTGACCAACTGGTCGAAGATCGATTTGGACGTAAGTCGGCCCATGTTAATTTACAGTAAGAATATTATACTAGCCTAGCCTACATTACACAGCATTACTTCATACATACATATATGGCATAGTAATTATTAATTTCAGCTAATTCTCTAGGTTCAATGCACATTGGCTTATGATAATTCAGTACAAAGAGAAATTGAATAACATTTAACAAGTTAGCCTCGCCTATATGATGATGATTTCATGGTACATATATCATATATATATATATATGAATACAGTAACCTAGCCTACATTATACTGTATACTACATATACGATATGATTTAGAAATTTATTAATACAGTTGAACCTCTTAAAACCGGCATTCTATGGTCCGGAAACTCCCGTGGTTCGGCTTGATTTGAAATCAGCAGCCATTAGATCGTTGCGCCGTCACGGTGCCACCTAGGATGCGCCACGTATTGTTTAGAACTAAAATGCAGCAAAAATTATGCCATAATTATATCCTTTGTTTGTATGAAAATAGTTGTTAGTAATGTAAATATGCGAAGTCAAATCTGCTTTTGATATTAACCTTGGAAGAATAAATATATATTTTTAAATATTCCACTTGAGAAGGCTCAACCAAGCCAAACCTTTCAACTTTTATCAAAACAATAAGAGATTTGTCAAGCACAAATTCCTTACTCTGTATGTGCTTGGGAGACCGTTTTGATAATTTCTTTTATGTAATTGCATATTTACCTATTCAATATGCCACCCATGAGATTATATGATGCTAGAGGCAAGAAGTGCAAGCATATATCTTTATTCATGCTAGAACATCTTTATTTCATTAGCGAATAGTTTACTGTTCATTTTCCTCAGTAGAGTTAGATGACCCTGGTGTGTTTTGTTTACAGTTTGACGGCGACGGCGACACTCAAATGCAGTTATCGCTGAAATTCATTCATTATTTTGTTCATCTCTTTATCCTCTACAATAAAAATCAACTAAGAAACTAATAGTGATAATTATGAAGTTACGAAATTTCGGATATGAAGGTCAACGATAAAAAGCGCAGATTCTGAGAAGTTTAGACTTCCGATTGGGTAGGCTAACTCGGGAATGTTGGCTAAATGTGTTAAAGTACACTATTTTACAGAAATTTATACAGTATAAAGTTATAAAATGATGAAGTTAAAATATATGAGTAATAAAATGATAAAAAGCAGTAGGCTAAGTCGGAAACTAGGCTATTTATATGTGGAATTACCTAAAGGCTTCATGCTTTAGGGATGTATTTATATTCCATGTCAGGGTGCTGACGGCTACGTATATTTATGAATAAAAAATACAATGAATATGCAATTTTTCCGTGAATCTTTTAAAAAGTTGTTTATTATTGTATCCAATAATATTGTATGTATTTTCATATTATTGTATCATAAAATACTAATGCCTCAGTGGCGTGATCGATATGGTCTTGGCCTGCCACCTCGGTGGCCGCGAGTTCGATTTTCGGGCATTCCATTGAGGGATTAGATATTTGTATTTCTGGTGACAGAAGTTCACTCTCGACATGGTTCACAAGTCACGTAAAACCGTTGGTCCCGTTGCTGAATAACCATTGGTTCCATGCAATGTAAAAACACCATACAAACAAACTAACAAAGCGGTCAATGTTTTGGTTGAAAATCAGCTGATGGCAGATATGAGTTTAGTTCGCCGTGTTTACGTTTTATTTGGCCATATTTAACTCAATTCAGAGCGAATTACCATGCTTCTAGGTAGTATAAAATATCTAGATACTTGACTTATATGAGACAAGGTAATTTGTCATTATACGACATGTTTTTAAGTTGAAATATGAATTTAATACATCTCATGAGCTAAATTATTTTTTCCGTTAACAGATTGGGTTGTGGGCCTGTTTATTGTGTAAAAATATCACGTGATTCCGTTCATAGTGCGAGCTTTACCATTAGTTACGTTACTCATCTTTTATCGGTGTGAAAACAACAGTAATATGTGTTTTTTCAAGACCTGAAGTTTTGATAAAAATTATTCTTTCTCAATTTGATCTACGGTTGTGTCTGATGTCATAAGTTTACTGGAGTTATATCCTTGTTACCGATGCATGATAGTCATTAGCAGCATGAAAAGTGAGCTGCATGTGTGGAGAGGCGGGAACTAGGGAGAAACTGTCGTATGTTCAGCTGAACACCATTCTATCTTGCTCAAGTCGCTCCCCAGTCGTTTTAGTTGTGGATGATCATAAAGTCGATCAGTCGTAACTAGCATAGGTCGTAAGTCGACAACTAGCTGTAATGGCAGATTCTAGAAGAATTCATGAGAAATTGTGTGATCTGGAAATGACTGAACTGCCAGTCCAATTCATCCTGTGAGAGTTTCAACTTGAATGAATATTGCATGGGATGTTTGCCCAATTTTGACAGAATAGTTATGCTGTTTAATTCTTACTTCTAAAGCTTTGCTAGATTGGCCAATATAAAACGAGGGGCAGATCAAACATGGAATTTTATATATTATGTTGTTGCTTTCCTTATGGCCATTTTTTATTAGCATTCCTTTTAGTGTGTGATTACAGGCAGCCCCCAATTATCAGCAGGGTGCTGATAAGCTAAAACTGCCAGTAACAGAAATTCAGTGATTTATGGTGCCAAGTTTCGGTTAATGGCGCTGATAACCCACATACGGGACAAAAACACCAGGCACCCCAATTGTTATACTTCCTACCCCAGTTGTAAGGAGATTCTATTATGCTGGTGACTCAATAAAATTCTGTTCCCCAAGGCAACACCCTTTGTCACCAAAACTGATTTTGTAAGTAACCAATTACCCAGCGAAAAACTAATGTTTGGTGAACCCAAGACATCTAACTTATGAGCCTGAGCATTACACACCTTCTCTTCTGAAGGTTTTAATTTGTACTGGGAAAACATCAACGTATAAAAATCATAGTCCAACAAACTGACTGAGGCACAAGTATCTATAAAAATCAAAACAACGGCACTAGCCATAGTACCTTTAACCATAGGCTTTAGTTCTATTTCATCTTCCAAGAGTGCAATGTGACACGAACAACCTACCCTTTCTCTTTGCTGATTGGCCTTCCGAAAATTCTGCCAATTCCTAGACCCCCTTGAAAAACCCCTTTGAGGAGTTTTATTATTACCAGCAAAATTCTGAATGCAGGTATAACATTACAGTGTTTAAGAGACGGACAAGACCAACAAAAGTGGTCACTGCTCTTACAATTACCACAATTTTTAGCGAGGCAAAACCTCCTAGTATGCTCTATCCTATTACAATTAAAACACCGAAACTGAGGCGTTTAATCAATAGCCTTTCTAATCACTATCCACTTTGGCACAAAACCATTGGAAGCTAAACTGGGTTTTCTATTAATTTAAAATGTTCTTGCACAAACTGCCGGGAGCAAAACCTGAATCCCTTGTGAGAGGTTCTTTGAAACACCTACAGAAGCTTTAGGTACCCCATTGGAAATTGTGTTATCAGCTGTTGGGCATTTCGATGTATGTTTGCGAATCTGGGTAAAAATTAGCACTTCTTCAGACGTAGGGTCTTTCATCTTGTCGAAACTATTTAATATAGCATCAGGGACGTTATGTATTAGCCAAGAAAAATGCAACAACTTCTGAAGATTATCCAGGGAGATTGTTATATAGTACCCATCCAAACTCTTTCAACTTCACCAAATCTCCCAGGGCATCAAAAAGCTGAGAACTAATCTCAACCATCGACTGCTGGCCTTCCTAATCTTATACATTGACCTCAAATAATGGACTAAAGTCTCCACACTCATCAGCCCCACACATGGGTTCCCGCAGCATATTTTCCAAGAGGGGGCAAATTCATATGTATGTATGCATGTATATGTATATGTATATATATATATATATATATATATATATATATATATATATATATATATATATATATATAATGCAGTGGAACTGCGATGTCAATAATGTAAGTGAAGCAAGATGCGATAAAGAAAAAATACAATGTTACATTGTCTTTATTTCAATAGTTCTATATACTGTACAGCTGAATTCAAGAATTTCTGGAAAGAACAATGCTGTTATATACCGTACACAAATATTATACAATACATAATGATACCTTTAATTTACTTAAAACTGAAAGAATATATTGTAAAATGAAAGGAAAACAAAGTGATGTAGTTAAATGTAATATATATATATATATATATATATATATATATATATATATATATATATATATATATGACTGGTAAAAGTGTTCTGTAACAACAGAATTCCATCTAATAAAAGGAGCCCATAAAAACACCAAAATGTAGAGAGAAAAGTACTATATTTCAGAGACTGCTGTCTCTCTCTTCAGGTATATGAATGAGAAAAGTTTACAGAAAAGGTGGTATTTATACCAAGAGATTCGTCCACAAGTAAGCCAATTTAGGTCACCCCCGCTGATAATCTTCCTTTAATCTTCTTAAGCGTTGGTTGAATGAACACTGCGTCGACGATGTCGGATGTCCAATTCCCTTTTGAGATGTTCATTACCTGCTTCTCTTTTATTAAGGCCGATTCCATCATTTGACTCTTGTACCGGCAGTTGCTGCTATAAATTACACGTGACATATTCCAGTTTATTCTATGGTTATGTTCATTTATATGATTGAAAATAGCCGAGTTCTGTTGTCCATACCTAACTGACCGTTTGTGTTGTATTAATCTCTGGGGAAGTGATTTACCTGTAAATCCGATGTAAGATTGGTCACAGTCCTGGCATGGGATCTCATATACCCCAGAGTCTTTGGGCGATGTCTTTTGTTGGACGTTAATCAGGGATTTGGCTAAGGTATTTGGTAGGTTAAATGCAAAAGGGTTGGATTTCCCAAGGGTGTGAGTTACTCTCTTAATCGTCTCCAGGTGGGGAATTTTTATTTTATTGTTGGGTGTGTCTCTGGTCTTGTCTTTAGGGGGTCGGTAGAAAATTACGTTTGCTTTTTGAATTGCTTTCTCAATTATATGGTCAGGATACTTTAAAGATGAAAGTTACTTGCGAATTAGTTCAAATTCTTTTTCCAGGAAATCTGGGGAACAAATTCGTAAGGCTCTTAAGAATAGGTTGCTAGCTAGACCTATCTTGATAGTATTGTCATGATAGCTAAAGTAGTGAATATATGAAAGTGAGAACGTTGGTTTTCTGTATATGGTAAATTTGTATTCTGTCGTGTCTCTGATTATTAAAACATCAAGAAAAGGAATTTTGTTGTCTGTTTCCCATTCAACTTTAAATTTGATGCTGGGCACTAATGCGTTTAATTTTGAGAGGAATTCATTAAAATTACCCCACTTATTATCCCAAAATGTTAGTATGTCATCCACGTATCTCATCCACAGCATGTTTTTGGGTTTTATTGCATTTATTACTGTAGTTTCAAAGTATTCCATGTACAGATTGGCTAAAATAGGACTTAAAGGACTACCCATACTACACCCGAATTTTTGCTTGTAGAATGATTCCCCGAATGGAAAATACGTTATTAGATGCACATAATTCAACTAACTTTATTATTTTGTCAAGTGCCAAAGGGAAATGATCTGAATAGGGGGATAATTTTTCCCTTAAAAACTGAAGAACGTCCTGTACTGGTACTTTTGTGAATAGGGAGTCTACGTCAAGGCTTAAAAGTTTTATGTTGTGAAGTGGTATATGTGCTTCTCTGAATTTGTGACAAAAGTCTTCCGAATGTTTGATGTGACTGGGAGAAAAAGTGCCTAAAAAAGGAGAAAGGAGGCCAGCTAACCATTTAGAAATTTTGTAATTGAAAGCTCCGGCGCATGAAACGATGGGTCTGAATGGAAGATTGTCTTTGTGAGTTTTGGGAAGACCATAAAAGTAGGGTAATTTAGGATTAATTACTTTAAATTTCTCTAATAGTTCAATACTCTTTTTGTCTTGGCCAATTAATCTTACTTTCCGAAAAAATTCTGTGGGAACGTTCTGGAGGGGATTTTTCGTCAGTTTTTCGTAAGTATTTGTGTCGCTAAGGAGCTGGTTGATTTTGTCGAGGTAGAAGTCTTTGTCCATTATTACAATTTTGCCGTCTTTGTCGGATCTACTTATTATAACATCTAACTTTTTTAGCGAGTGGATGGCTATCATGAATCTGCGGGGAACAGGATATTTCTTATGAAGGTCAGTTAAAGCATTTAGTAACACTCCTTTTAAACATATCTCTTCACGGCTGTAGTTTTTGTCAGATATGAATTTATCAAAAGCCACTATGAAGTCTAGGTTGTTTTTGCGGTCTGGCATTAGGGCAAAGGATAAGCCTAAATTTAAACTAAATGTTGATTTACAGTAAGGGGGGTGTTGGATAAGTTTAAAACTTTGTCTTGTTGTTCAAGATTATTCCATGCGCTATTATCTATTAGGTTATTTAACTTGTGTAAAAGTCTGTTGGAATGAGTCACGCTATTATAGGCAGCAATGTCGAAGAATGAAATCAGATACCTGTATACGTGGTCCGTAGTGAGGAGGCGAAGATTAGATTGAGTTCCATATATCACTCTGCGTAGCACGAAGATGTCGTTTCTCGTATTGGTGATTCTTTCTTCCAGGAAAATCTTGTGTGATAGAGGGAAGGGGTTTGATTGCAGAGTCCATCTCCCGAATCCGTACATTTTTGGAAGTACTTGTTCTTTGAGGCATTCTTCCAAAAAGTGTTTTGGTTTTTCAGCCGGTGTAGTCTGTTCAGTTCTTTTTCAAACTTGCGGAAAACTGGCTTGACTTCTGGAAGTGAGTGAAGAATCGTGGAAAGGCGGTTGAATTCCATAATGGGCTGACAATGACTGGTAAAAGTGTTCTGTAACAACAGAATTCCATCTAATAAAAGGAGCCCATAAAAACACCAAAATGTAGAGAGAAAAGTACTATATTTCAGAGACTGCTGTCTCTCTCTTCAGGTATATGAATGAGAAAAGTTTACAGAAAAGGTGGTATTTATACCAAGAGATTCGTCCACAAGTAAGCCAATTTAGGTCACCCCCGCTGATAATCTTCCTTTAATCTTCTTAAGCGTTGGTTGAATGAACACTGCGTCGACGATGTCGGATGTCCAATTCCCTTTTGAGATGTTCATTACCTGCTTCTCTTTTATTAAGGCCGATTCCATCATTTGACTCTTGTACCGGCAGTTGCTGCTATAAATTACACGTGACATATTCCAGTTTATTCTATGGTTATGTTCATTTATATGATTGAAAATAGCCGAGTTCTGTTGTCCATACCTAACTGACCGTTTGTGTTGTATTAATCTCTGGGGAAGTGATTTACCTGTAAATCCGATGTAAGATTGGTCACAGTCCTGGCATGGGATCTCATATACCCCAGAGTCTTTGGGCGATGTCTTTTGTTGGACGTTAATCAGGGATTTGGCTAAGGTATTTGGGTAGGTAAATGCAAAAGGGTTGGATTTCCCAAGGGTGTGAGTTACTCTCTTAATCGTCTCCAGGTGGGGAATTTTTATTTTATTGTTGGGTGTGTCTCTGGTCTTGTCTTTTGGGATAATAAGTGGGGTAATTTTAATGAATTCCTCTCAAAATTAAACGCATTAGTGCCCAGCATCAAATTTAAAGTTGAAAGGGAAACAGACAACAAAATTCCTTTTCTTGATGTTTTAATAATCAGAGACACGACAGAATACAAATTTACCATATACAGAAAACCAACGTTCTCACTTTCATATATTCACTACTTTAGCTATCATGACAATACTATCAAGATAGGTCTAGCTAGCAACCTATTCTTAAGAGCCTTACGAATTTGTTCCCCAGATTTCCTGGAAAAAGAATTTGAACTAATTCGCAAGCAACTTTCATCTTTAAAGTATCCTGACCATATAATTGAGAAAGCAATTCAAAAAGCAAACGTAATTTTCTACCGACCCCCTAAAGACAAGACCAGAGACACACCCAACAATAAAATAAAAATTCCCCACCTGGAGACGATTAAGAGAGTAACTCACACCCTTGGGAAATCCAACCCTTCTGCATTTACCTACCCAAATACCTTAGCCAAATCCCTGATTAACGTCCAACAAAAGACATCGCCCAAAGACTCTGGGGTATATGAGATCCCATGCCAGGACTGTGACCAATCTTACATCGGATTTACAGGTAAATCACTTCCCCAGAGATTAATACAACACAAACGGTCAGTTAGGTATGGACAACAGAACTCGGCTATTTTCAATCATATAAATGAACATAACCATAGAATAAACTGGAATATGTCACGTGTAATTTATAGCAGCAACTGCCGGTACAAGAGTCAAATGATGGAATCGGCCTTAATAAAAGAGAAGCAGGTAATGAACATCTCAAAAGGGAATTGGACATCCGACATCGTCGACGCAGTGTTCATTCAACCAACGCTTAAGAAGATTAAAGGAAGATTATCAGCGGGGGTGACCTAAATTGGCTTACTTGTGGACGAATCTCTTGTATAAATACCACCTTTTCTGTAAACTTTTCTCATTCATATACCTGAAGAGAGAGACAGCAGTCTCTGAAATATAGTACTTTTCTCTCTACATTTTGGTGTTTTTATGGGCTCCTTTTATTAGATATATATATATATATATATATATATATCTATATATATATACAAATATATTATATATTTTTTTGCCTGAATGCCTCTAAGTCGTCTGTAATTCCCCCATTAGTATATAAATAATTATTTACACCCTCAATAAAAATCCCTACAGATTGAGGAAGGATACTGTCAACGAGTCCTTTGAATGGTTGAATTCCTGAAGCCACTATTGTGACTTTATGAAGCAAAATCTTTTCCTTGTCACCTGTCATTTTGGCTGCAATAATGGAATTCCAGGTCATAATAACACGATCACATTTAAAAAAACATAAGAATGTTAATCCCATATTAATCCAGCCATTAATTCACAAAACATAACAAAAGAACATTAACCCAACAATTAATTAATAATTCTATGGGAGTTAATCACACCTTTTGGGCTGCGTTAAACAACTGACCGGCTGAAAGTACTTCACTGGCACCAAAAGGTGGTGGTTTGGGAAGTGGGTGACATAAAAATGACCAAAAACGATAGATATTAATGTCTAATCCATAGTTTTTTAGGTCACTGAGATAAATAGTGACACTCCCAATGCCCCTTTAAGTCCAAGTGCAGCCCTATAGGAAGGGGGTTGAAAAGGGGTGAAAAATAAAATGTAAAAAATGGCAGTTATTAGTGCCAATTCCATAGTTTTCCAGGTCACTGAGATTAATAGTAACACTCCCAATGCCCTTTAAGTCAAAGTTCAGCCCTGATAGTAATAGTGGGTGAGAAAGGGTGAAATATAAAATGTCAAAAATGCTGGGCAATGTCATTGAAGCAACTATCTTACCAAGAAAGGGAGAGGAAGTGAGAGAGTAGGGATGGGCGGCTTTGTTAGGGAGGAGAAAGAGGGAAAGAGCGGAGAGAGAGTGTAGTAGTTGTCATTCAGAGTTTTCCTGGGCAGTGCTGGGATGGTCAACTAGTTTTATACATATATATATATATATATATATATATATATATATATATATATATAGTGTATGTATATATATATATATATATATATATATAGATAGTATATATATATATATATATATATATATATATAAGTCATATCACATACCGTGATTCATATACATATATCGAGCTACAATGTCCTTTAATATCTAATTCGCTCTACCTCGGAATTAATATATTTTCATATATGCTTAACCAAAGGGGAATTTTTTCTCGATAATAGATTTACCTGTACTTGGGCGCGAGCGCAGGTACATTATAAATCCAGGAACGTCCGTGGAAGCGATACCACCCAGCTACCGCGGTAGCTGGGTGGTATCGCTTCCACTGACGTTCCTGGATTTATAATGTACCTGCGTTCGCGCCCAAGTACAGGTAAATCTATTATCGAGAAAAAATTCCCCTTCGGTTAAGCATATATGAAAATATATTAATTCCAAGGTAGAGCGAATTAGATATTAAAGGACATTGTAGCTCGATATTATATATATATATATATATATATATATATATATATATATATATATATATATAATGTGTGTATGTGTGTGTGTGTGTGTGTGAGTCTTAAAACTTTTACATAAAATAGAATCTTTTAAGTGCAAAGAGCATTGTTCAACTTCACAGATAGGCAAGGGGTTATATTTTAGGTCCTGTTACCAATTATACCCATTTTACCCGGTTGCTGAAGCAGTGATTGTGTACCTACTGGTTAGTCAAAGCTATGGGTTGCAGCTAAGGCTAAGTAGGGCATGGGACAAGCAGCCTTATCCTATATTGAAGAGAGGGTGTGGGAGGTCGATGTGCTGTTTTCCATCATTAGAGTTTATTGTAGTGCGCAACGGTTGCAGAGGGTTGTTGAAAAAACGTGCACAAACTCTCTTTATGATTAAAAATATAGTTATGTATACATACAACTTTGGGTCTTTTAACTAAAAAAGGGCGACATACTGTTTTGTGTGCGATACTCGGTCAGATTTACCTTGATAGTCCTGAAATCCAAGCACTTCCACTGGTCTTCTATGTTGCTGGTCGTATGTATGTAATGTACGTATGCATATATGTGTATAAGAACACTGCTTGGCTTCATTTCACTTTATTATTTAATCATTGTTTATGATTGTCTGATAAGGGTTTGTGTATATCGGAATTTTATTTTTTTTAGTTTGTTACCAGAATGCTATTAGCAGAATCCCCTAAAAACTGGTCAATGTTCAACAAGTACGGCATCATTGACAATAAAATTGGTTTTACAAAATCTTCACAAAAGATAAAAAATAAAATTCTTTGAGAGGATTCCTCAAGATAAAAGAAAAGTTTTTAATAACCAGCGGACAAGACAGAGCAGACTATTTTTTTACTAGAAAACAGACCTGAAATAAGGAAATGACTATATATATATATATATATATATATAATATATATATATATATATATGTATACTATATATATATATTATATATATATATATATATCTATATAATATATATATAGTAAGAAGTAGGTATTTGTATCCGGAGGTGAAAATAACAATGTGTATTTGCACGCGGGTGAAAATAACAATGCGTTATTTGCACCCGATTTAAGATACGAGTTAGGTGCCTGATGTTAGTAGTAGCAGTTCTTTGATCATATTTTCTTAACTTCCCTCTTCAGTAAGTTATATACATGCTTAACCAGTACACCTCTTAAAGATACTGTTTGTTATCGAAGGGAATAGTCTTTAGTTATTTGCACTCGATAATTAAGATAAAAGTCAGATAGCTTCATACTTAAAGTTCGCCTCTTTAAGATAGCTACTGCTTGTTATCGAATGGAATACTTTCATTATGGAAAGTAAGACCTTCCGAATCTTCGATGCACTCTTAAGTCATTAGTGTATGCAAGGAATGAGACAATATTCAATGAGATGCTAGAAAAGTTAAATGAAGAAAGTGCTGCAATGCATCAGTATGTGATTGATAACTAGGTAACATGCAAAGAAATATGGCCAAGTTACTTAAGGAGTAACGTATTAGCCTTTTGGTAGCGACACAATAATCGAATCGAATCAGAGAATGGGAAACTGAAGCATCTTTTGTCTTCCTCTTATTCCTTTAATGGCAGAATCCATCTGTCAAATTTGCTTCCACAACGACATATTTACTTGACGATGAGCGGCGTTTTCAGCAATTTCACAGCAAATGCACAACGTTGGAAGATGGTACAGAGGAAAGTGACTTAAAAGAACTCTATGAACATGCAGTTGCAAAGATGATGGAAAATCACATAATACTCTCGGATTCTGCACCAAAAGTCAGTTGTTTGCAAAGTGCATTTACTGTAAAGGTCAACAAATCCTATCAAACTGTAACGCTGTCATCCCACACAAACTCTTCGAGCCAAAGCTCACTTTGTAAACTTCAGAGTCAAAAAAAGGCCGTTTACATCAGCAGAGAAATATAAGAATTGTCAAGACATTCTTCAGCGCTTGACAAGATGAGACCCTAACCATCTCTCAACAAATGCGAAAAATTAACTCCCATCTCCCTGTTATAAAGTGTCGAGGTCGACCGAAGGAATAAAAAACAAGGGCGATTTAATTCATGTTCTAGAAAGCGGAAGGCCAGTAGCAGAGTAAAAAAAGCAGCAAATGTGCGACAAAAATGAATAAAAACGCACATCTCATTTTATTGTAATTGAAACAAATTGCTCTTCTTGTGTGAAGTAATAGCATCTTGTTTCTTTTATATTTTAACCACTGTTTTATTATCATATTGTCAAAAATGTTCTGTACATTTTAGCTAATAAAATAAGATCTTTTTTAATGAGTTTTATTAAAGATTCTAATATCTGTAACAATCGAGACGTACTGAATGTACGAAAGACCAAGAGTTGAATATTGGTGTCATAGTAGGCAACAGTACTCTACATCCAGACTTTCCTGTTAAGGTGATGGTTTAAAATTTACCATTATGGTATAATGGTATGATGAGACTGGTTAGGTTAAATAGGTATGTATAGCTTCTTCGGTAACATAAACAACAATCAAATCAAATCAATACAATTGACTGGCACTTGGTTAAAGTCTCGTAGTTATCGAAAAATTTAAATACCTAATAGATTTAGCATCTAAATTAATGTATAATTTCATAAGGAAAAGGAAAAAACAAAAAATCAAATCGATGCAATTGAATGAGACTTGGTTCAAATGCCATAGTTATCAAAAAGTCCAGATACTGAATAGTAGAATTTAGTATAAGCAAAACAAACACTACAACTGGTTGAGACATAGTTCAGATCTCCGGGTGCAAATACCATTGCGTTATTTGCAACCCCAGGTGCAAATACCATACGTTATTTTCACCTCCGTGTGCAAATACCATTGCGTTATTTGCAACCCCGGGTGCAAATACCATACGTTATTTTCACCTCCGGGTGCAAATACCCACGGCCATATATACGTATATTCATTCATTGTCAAACTTTTTATCGCCTTAAACATTTCCTCTCATCTCTTAAAAGTGTTTCTGTTAGAACCCAATGTTATTCAATGTTAGTTATTAACACTCCCTCCTCTCTCTCTCAACTCAAAATTAGTTTTATTTTATATGTAAGTGTAAAAGGGAAAACCATAATCAGATCAGAAGTTGTGCTAAGCTATCAGTGATCCTCGCACACCTACATTCACATAATACTACAAGCCTAACAACAACTTTTGACCAGACTGCTGTCATTACAAGAGCAAAATGCTGATTGTTGTAACTAAAGTAAAAAAGAATGAACAACGGACAATTTCATTACAATAATGCATGGTTAAAGCAGTAGAGGCACAGAGCAAAAACAAAAAAAAAAAAAAACACGGGATTTTAAGACTTAAAATACCTTCAAACATTGTACACCTGCAAGGAAGATAGCTAATTATAATCATGTACCAAATAGCCAATGCATAAAACTGTCAGTCCATTATATAAAACACAAGATGACAGACAACTAGAATCCGTTTTTTTTAAATATTTACTAGTAAGGTTGGTACATTTGTTAAGTGGAAAATAATTCTGGTCCTATTCCCTAAGCAATGTTGTCAAAAATTGCGCACAAAGAAGCGCAAATGTTTACTTCATATGACTGAGGCCAGCGGAATTTTCATTATGGTGGATAGCGAATGAAGAATTGAACTTGCTAGTGCAGAGCGACGTTGGAAAAGGTTTTCACACGTTATAATTTTATTTATATTCAAATAAATTTCTTTGAATATCATTGTATGGAGACGGATTCATTTGTTTACTCCACCATCAAATTTAATTCTGACCAAGAATAAGATTAGTAAAGGTTAATGATAATTTTTTAATTTTTTCTGGATACAATACTAAATGGCTCTGCAAGTTTGTTATGAGGGAACATTCAATGACAAAGAAAATAGATAAAAGTATACCATAGGTTGTCTGACTGATTTAATAATACTCTAGAAGAAAATTACTTTTATTAAAGGCACGACTAGGGCGCTTTTTATGAAATATATATTTAAAAAACTAAATATCACAAATTGAGACAAAATCAATCGGGACAGATAATGGAAGCAAAGTTTATGAGAGTAACGATTCCTGTAAATAGTGTGTTCTTTTATGATTGTTTATAATTTGCGGATCAAGGAAAGATATTGCCTGATTTCGATCTGCTTCATAGGTAAAGGCAAGTCGATATTTGAATGCTTCAAAACATTAAGGCAATTAAGGTAAGGTATATGCGTTGAAAAAGTGTCGTCAACCTACCGACAGTAATAAAAATCATTAGACAATAATCAAGAAATCAATCTAATATATATATATATATATATATATATATATATATGTAGTATATATATATATATATATATATATATATATATATATATATATATATATATATGCAAAGGAATTAATTTGATTTCTGGAGTATTGTCTAATGATTTTTAAACATTGTTTTGCCGTTGATAGGGAGACGACACTCACACACACATATATATATTATATAATCACGCACAAGGTGTAATATTCCAATCGTACAACATCCGCATGAACTGTTAATTTTGTGGTAAACATTTATAGTAATTAAAGTATAGTATGAGAGAGCGAGAGAGAGAGTATTTGAGAACTTGAATGCTTCTTCCGTATTCTACTTAGTACTGTCAGTTGAGATAATAATAATAAAAAAGAAAACAATCCAGGTCTTACAAAGTTAAATTATACTTTTCCTACACAAAAGCAACATCTTCACATCTTTTAGCAAAACTTTTACGTCATCGCTAATGAAATCGACCGAATCTTTTTGCCAGATGAAAGTGATTTTGCACTGTGGCGTGAGGTGAGTGACGAACCTCCTTAAAGAAATTGGTTCTCGGATGATGGGTCTTCTTTCATAAAGGACGATTTCCTTGGCCCTTTTTTCTAGGAAAAGAGCAAATGAAACCCCTTTTTTGTGCGACGCTTTAATCATGTCTCCAGGAATTGCGAATTTGACTGTCATCTTCCTTTCTCGGTTATTTTCTATGAGTAGGCCTTTGGGACCAATAACTTGAAGTCCTTACGTAGCCCAGGCTCGAGGATGTTATATAACTCATTGAAAACAGAGCATTGGAGGAAAGACCGTATTAGGGGATGGGCTGTGATAGTGAGACGTCATTTTGCTACATCATACAGCATCTCTCCATGGGCCAGTTTAATTTCTGTGAACGAAGATCGAGAGTCTTAAGTGGTGAACTAAAAAAGCTACTTGTCCTCTTCTCCTTTTAGACGACACGAATGGTTCGATTCCATCCAGCCCAGAACCTCTACGTGTAACATCTTCACTCCTTCTCTGATGCACCTCTCGGTTGTATACCTCTAGAACGCCTTCACTATGTCATTTCGAGAACTGGCAACAGTTTTTTTTTCCGAGTCTCGTACCTTCAGGAAAGCAGGTTCCTTCAATAAAGTCTAGACCAAGAGATCAGGAAAGGGAGAACAGAGAGTTAATGCACGATATATATAACACGAGAGAGGTACAGACAGGGGAATGGTTGGGAAGTTGGAGTATTTAATAAAGCTTCGACATAAAAGCATATTACACGAAAGTTGAGAAACCGGAACACGATTTGGAACTAATGAAAAAAGAGCAAAAACCGGGGAAATAAGCAAACGCTTATATGCCAGTGCTCAACAGAATCGGGTTTCTACGCATTCCTATGTAAGAATTAGAGCGTCTATCATGGCTCCTTTCGGTCCCTAGGCATATGGTTGGAACTCACTTGAATCGAATATACAAAAGAAGGCTTTCACAGTTCTATCATTACTGGTCAAGCAGTTCTAAAGAAAGAGATTTTTTAGTGATCTCCACATTATTCACTATTTCTAAATTATCTCCCTTTGCAGGGGATGGTGGGACCCCATCTGAACATCCCTGAATTCCTTTGCCCTACATACATACAAACAGACACACAACAGCCAAACTTTGATCAGCAACGCTCGCCCGTTTCCAGAAAACGTGAGCGGAAAAGAGATAGACATTGTTTTAACAAGGCAAATATAAGCACTGCATACAAAAGAGTTTCCTGACTGTCTAAAGTGGAAAATGTTTTTTCAGTGGGAAAGGTTATCTGTATTCATGATGTAAAGTACTGCATAACACTTGAGATATCTGCAGAAACAGCTTGCATGACGAGAGAAAACCTTGATGTCAAAACCGCTTCATAAAACCCAAAAGAAAAGATGAAAATGACTTTCCTCTAAAAACCGACCTAAAGAAACAAAGCAAAAAAACAAAAGCGGTCAAAACCGTAAAAAAACAAAAACAAATAAACAATAAATAAAATAACATCGCAGCACTACTATCTAAAATCCAAAGAGTAAAAACCGGCCCCCAGCCCCCCGCCCCCACTCCGGAAAAAAGAAGGTCATTCAATAAAAGCCAGCTGGTAGAAAATAAAAAGATGAAAATAAATATCGCATAAAAAAAGATTGACGACGACGCCTGCAGACAGCTCGACCAAATACATCGTCACTTCTTTTTCTGCTTTTGTGAATAGCTCTCATTCATTCAGTTCAGGCACTCTCCTTTATTTCAAATGTGAAAAACTTCAAAAGCAAGTGAAAGGAGAAAAATCGCGCTTTAGAGCAGGAGACTTACAAAGGTCATGCAAAGACTTGTTAAAAGTCTTGTTTTTTTGTTTGTTTTTTTATATAACTTCTTTCCTTGGCCTACCGATTGAAATCGTTCTCCGGACACATGCACAGGCACTCGCCTGCATACAGTATGAATTTATATTTATAATAATAACGGTTATAAATATTATTATTATTGTAACTGTAAATGGAGCTGTTTGGTAAATTCTCATGTTCTCATTGTTTGTTGGTTTGTATGGTGTTTTTACGTTGCATGGAACCAGTGGTTATTCAGCAACGGGACCAACGGCTTTACGTGACTTCCGAACCACGTGAACTTCTATCACCCGAAATATACATTTCTCACAACTCAATGGAATGCCCGAAAATCGAATTCGCGGCCACCGAGGTGGCAGGCCAAGACCATACCGATCTTTTTTCTCCGAACTTTCTTCTATTTTCCCTTGAGCGCTTCTGGGGACGGGATGACACTCATAATATAACCTTTGGACCCTACAACTCTAAAATAAGAGGTAATAAAAATTCCGCAGAACACTGATTGTGGAAGGAGAAAGTTGTATACAGGACAATCATATTCAATATCCCACACACGTTGAGGTGGGACGGAAATGGAGTCCATCGCCGGTTGAGTGGGGATTGGAGGGGATATATATATATATATATATATATATATATATATATATATATATATATATATATATATATATATATAGAGAGAGAGAGAGAGAGAGAGAGAGAGAGAGAGAGAGAGAGAGAGAGAGAGAGAGAGAGAGAGAGAGAGAGACATGACGCTATTGATACTAAAGGTAAATATAATTTTAATGAGTCTACCATTAGGAGAAACGGAAGGATATCTTGACTAGAGAACAACGACACCCTCTTTGTCTGTACTTTCCAGTGCTTTCTTCATTAGAATGATATAGATTGAGGCAACGTATTTTAGTAATTATTGCATCCTGGTTGATATACTAAAAGAAAAGAAAACTGAACAGACAAGAGTAACATTTCATGTATAGAGAGTAACTAAATACTCTAAACAAATGAATGTTGTAAAGGAATAACTGTTCAACTGTTATTTAACTTTAGACACTGATCACAATTTGCTGCTTGTGAAGTTAATATTTTCTCCCAAGTGACCGTACTGGTAAAAATATAACATGTAGTGTAAGTATTATTATCTGTCACTGTTTTTCTTAAATTTTACGTTTTCAGTAATGTTAATGCATTACCGTATTGCTGTACAATACTGCGCAGCAAAAATTACAAGAATGAAGACAAAATGAAAATGAAAAACTGTAAGTTGATATTTATTGTTTTATCTTAAAAAGAATTATCATCAGCATCAGATCATCACAGTGCATTAATGATCACAATTAAAAAAAAAACGTGACGCTGTATTAATTCTATCTTCAACTCTTAAGAATTTATTAAAGCATGACAATACCGAGCTCATCTATTTCAATATTAATATGCAATAAAGCATAACTGAAATTTGTTTCCAGAAAATGTAAAATTATTGTACTGCATAGAGAAAGAAATGAAATTACAGGCGGACATATAAACAACTTGAATGTTTAAGCTAAACCTATGTATTGTTGCACAGGCTTTATTTTGAAAAACCTTTCTGTGTTGGGTTTCATAATTATTTTATTATCTCAAATCTTTTTGCGAACTCTCCACCCCTACCAAGTGGTATCCACTAAAGTACTATCAACCTCAGAGGACTACGAAATCTAGTCTTTCAACGATTCTTTGTATACATATAAAAGGAAACGAACAAAGAACAAAGCGACAGCCTTTCAGTGGTCGGTGCGTTTGTGTAAAGCAGAAATTTATGCTGGCATTACCAAACGCACTACAGTGATACAGGATTCTATAAAGTTAAGGCTCAGGGAATATGAGCGTTAAGCCTTCTACGTGAAAAGGTTAAAAACTGCAAGATCACGAGGTGACAAATGGAAAAGTACCAGAAAATTGAAGTAATGAAGAAAATGTAGAATGCAAACAATAACAGCAGCAGTGATGCAGTCGAGGTCGGAGGTATGGTGACTGGTCATCGAGGTCTAGCTCTAATATATGATGGGTTAGCTGAAAACCGGCTTCATGCCGGCACGGGCCCTTGCCCAAAGGTACAGCAGCAGAAACAGAAAAATGTTTGACAAATTATTCCAGACTGCAGAGCCTGTTAAGATGATGAGACTTTCCGAGTACAAGATCAGTCTTTGAGTCGCTTACGCAGCGTTTTTTCACGCGCGCACAAACCAGCGTGACAAGCAAACCAAATGACTACGATTAAAGAAAAACAAGATGCACAGAACGGAGAGAATAAAGGTGGCACCCTGAAGAATTCTATAGTACCCTGAAAACTTTGAAAAAAAATCTGGAATATTGAGCAGACACATGGTAGGTAGAGACTCTAGATATGAAGTTAGTTATTCAAAATGAGGGAGGGAACGGTGACCCAGCGCAATCAATGAGTGTTCATACTTTCACATTAGGTGCTCAACGCTATATTTATTTATTCTTCGAAACTCATACACTGAGTAGAGACTTTGCCTAAAAAATTTAAGTACATGCAGAAATGCTTTTGAAAACATGTAAGAAGCGCCTGGTTGTCTAGGGACAGCATTCAGGGTGAATTACATAATAAAATGATTTTTTCGTTCGTTATTTGTGTTGTTCAATACTATACACAAGCGTAATCACGCACACCCATTATATATATTATATATATCTATATATATTAATATATAATATATATATATATATTATATATATATATATATAAAGCTACGAATGTCGTCTAATATCCAATTCGCTCTACCTCGGAAATAATATACCGAAGGGGAACTGTCATAGTTGATAAGAAGTTCGTCGTCTCACGGGGTCGATGAACTTCTTATCAACTATAGTAATTCTCCTTCGTTATACATATTACACATACATACATTATTACAGAGGTAGAGCGAATTGGATATTAAACGACATTTGTAGCCTAATCCTTGTATATAATCACGGTGAAGTGATAATAAAAATTTCCATATATTTAGATATATATATATGTAAAAATATATATATATAAAATATATATATATATATGTATATATAGATATATATATATATATACTATATATAGTATATATATATAATATATATATATATATATATATAATTTGACACATACACCGTAACATTTTTTATATTCACAAACATTAAGCTACGAATGTCTTCCAAATCAAATTCGGTCAACCTGTGAACAACATACCCGGGAGGGGAATTCCTAAGTGATAAGCGAGTCTTCACCAGGGAGACTCGGATCCCCGAATTGGCCTCGAGTCTCCCTGGTGACGAATTGCTTACCTCTTATAAATTCCCCTTCGGATTATGCCATTCTGAGGTTGAGTGAATTTGGTGTTTAGCGACGTTTGTAGCTTAATGTTTGTATATGCATACACACACACACACAATTATAATATTTATATATATATATATCTATATATATATATATATATATATATATATATATATATATATATATATGTGTGTGTGTGTGTGTGTGTGTGTGACGGTACTTACTTTCTTCGCACAGCTCTAAGGTAACGTGTGCCGACTTGGAGGCTATACTTTGGAGAATTAGACTTCTTACCTTGCTGAAAGTCTTGATCTGGAGTTCGCTAAAAGGGTTATAATTTTTGATGAGAAATGAAATTGATATGTCCATACATTTTACGTTTTATTCTTCGTTAGGGATTCTTAAAAAGGTTTTTCCACCTTCTGAGTTACTGGGCTCTTGGACTGATAAAACTTATTGGCACTTGTTGCAATTACGAGTCTATAGGCACGAGGGAATTTCACAGAGTATTGATTGTCACTTATCACTGTTCTTTTGATTGATTCGCAAACCACACCTTTGCACCTGTTCTTCTTCTCGGGATTCTTCTGTCTTTCTCTCTCTCTGCCCGTTGCTGAGCCACTGGTTCTCCCCTCGTTCCCCTCTTTGTCGTTATCTTCTCTTGACTTCTCTGTTCCCCTTTTTTCTCTGCCTTCCTCTCCCTCTGTCTTGCATTTTTGTTGGGTTGAAATCTCCTTAGCCCCGCCTTTGGATTTTGGGATTTTGACTTGGGTATGGCGTCTTCTAAAAGACTTCTTGTGTCTGAATGGCTGCTAACTTCATACAAGACCGCCTTCCTGTCAGGTCTTCTACAATGATTCGTAGGCTTTGAATTTGTATACGCCTCCTACTTGATGTCTTGGCTTCTTGAGGGTGTATCCATTTGGAAACCTCATAGGTCATTCGTTGATACCCCTTTTGGGCTGTCTTATGACCAACACTCATGGCTTTTGATTTGTCGATACTAGAGGCCTGTCTGAAGAGTTTGGTAATTCCCTCCTTCTAACAACGGGTCATAGAATTCCTCTTTAACGTATGCCAGATGGCTCTCTCTGACCTGTTCACGAAGGGAATGGCGATTAGTCATAGGCGCTAATGAGAGTAGTTTGGATTTCTCGAAGATGCCTGGGCGATATCGCTCGTCGGCCATAATCTCCTGTTGGTCACTAATCGCTGGTACGGACAGAGGTTTTTTGGGGGAGATGGAAACCACATGGCTTTAGGTCTAAAAAGCCTTAATCGTTTGGGATCGAGTAATGCGATAATTCGTCCTCTAAGAAAAATCATTATCTTATTCCCTTTTCTCTTTTCTTCCTTATTAACCATTTCGTGCCTTTTTCTTAAGTATTATTAAGTTATTGCCTTTTGGAATAACAACACTGTGCCACACTATTACATATATATATATATATATATATATATATATATATATATATATATATATATATATGTATCTATAAAGGTTTTGCCATGGAGGAAAATAAAAGAATACATAAAAAAGATAGGAAACGATCTCTGCTACCCACCTCATATAATTGATTTATGTTATCAAAAAGCTCACAAAAAGTTTTATAGTGTTGCTGGTAATGAAAAAGAAACCCCTAAAAATGTACTTATCTTGCCTTACTTTCGCGGATTTGAAACCATAAAATCAATATTTAAATCGTTTAATGTTAATGAAGTGTTCCCTTATAACAATACCATTAAAAATATGCTAATTAAGAATAGTCCCGTAACAAATAACATCATTTACAAAATTCCTTGTAAGGATTGCCCATCTTTTTACGTCGGTCAGTCAAGTAAAAAATTATGTGTACGTATTAAGCAGCATATGTATTCAGTTAGAACAGCCCAGACTTCAAATGTACTGTTTATTCATCTGAGTGAAAAATCTCATTGTATAAAGTGGGGCGATACCTCTGTAATTGCTAGGTCTAATGATTATGTTTCAAGAAATTTATTGGAATCAGCAATTATACAAATCACTAATAAAAACAACCTAAATCTTAGTCTGGGATTGTACCATTTGGACCCATATATTTGTAAAATGTTTATGAAGGACCGTAAAATAAGTGAACTACTAATTAATTAGTCCCACATGTATATAGTTATTATCTCTCTCTCCTTTTCCCTCTCTCTCGCTCTCTCTCTCTCTCCTTCCCTCTCTCTCTCTCTGTCTCTCTCCCTCTCATGCTCGCTATATTTATATCCTATTTGCGTCTTTTCACTCATTGTTTGGAACATTTTTGTAAATCTCATGTTAACTAAAACAAAATTTGCCTTGACAAGGCACGATGCCTAAATACTTAATCTATTTTTTCGTGATGTTACTCAGTCCCATATGCCTCCTTGTTTTTCAAAATGTATTGTTTTCTGGATGAATCATCTGTTGACCAAGTGTGTGCTCCTCCAAGGAGCGGCTCCTAAAAATCGCTAATCTTGCCCTCAGGCGTTTTCTCGTTTCTGTAGAGTGAAATGGACCTTACGCTAATCTTGTAATGTCAGTTTGGATATTAAGCCTACTTGTACTATGTTTTTGCTCTGTATGATCAGTTGTGCTTAAGTAAGGGGTCGTGTTAGGCCGAAAGTTCTTGGTACATTTTCCTCCGTGGCAAAACCTTTATTTATACATAGCATCACGTTTTATATACTTCGTGATCAAGTTAGTTCCATATATAATATATATATAATTAGATATATATATATTACACCTACATATATATAAGCTATATATATATATAATTATTATATTATTAGATATATTATACATACCATATATTATATATGTATATATATAAATATTATATATATATTATATATACATATATATATCTATATATATATACATACATATATATATATATATATATAACTATATATAGTATATATATATATATATATATATAGAATATATATATATATATATATATATATATATATATATATATATATATAGATAATGGGCGTAAGCATGTGCCTTTATATAAATATTATCTTAATCAAATACCGACGGATGGATTCATATATGGGTAAATACTTACTCCTTCAGACGAAGGAACGTCTCCTTACATCTTTTGCCGATGGAGACGAGAGGTTTTCTCATTTACTTTGACAGAAGATGGAATCCACGGGGACGCCACAGTAATATTATGGAAGCGCCAGGGACCTTATTCGAGGTTCCCACCACTAAATTGAGTTTCGACACACTTTCTTTCGGATATATAGTACTTCATTTTCTGTCTCTATTTTTGAACGAATGAATGTGAAAGGGAAAACAGACAGTCTATAGGAGTCGGATTTGAATTTTTCACGAAACTTTTTCTATCTAGGAATTTGAAGAGAGCTTTTGCCCAGTCCATTTGGATGATTGGTGCTGCACGGATACACTACCACTGGCATTGTAGGTTTCAAGATTAGAATATTTTGTTCGCATCGTGAAGAGACAGGAATCATTCTTTGATATCCTAAGCCACAAATTCCACATATAACCATGTAAATATACAATTCTCCATATACATACACATAACACACAGCTGTGGCAAGTCACATAGCATCCTTTTAAATAGATGTTGACTGTTAAGGTGACGTGTGGGAGGTTGAGTATTTCTTTCTTTTAACATTTTTTCTAGTTCAGATCATTACCTACCAAAATAAATTCCTTAGAAATCTTCCCTTAGCATTTAGCCAATCTTTGCCTTTTCTTTATTTCCAGGAACCCGGTAATCTTTTGTCACAACGCTCGTGTGACAAGGCTTTCAGTTTGCACTTTTCTTTGAACACGACCTAATAACTTTTAGCTTGCCAGAAGTTTTCCCTGATTCCACGAAAAGCTGAATTTTTCTGCAAACAAGGTTTTTAGCCAATAGTTGACGAAAAGTTTTAATTACAGATGAAATCTTTTGCTCATTGAAAAAATAATTCCTAATTAAGCACTTGGACCATTTCCCCTGTGATGTTTTGACATTTCCCTTTTCTCTATGGTAGGGTTTCAGTCGGACCTCTAGACTTAGTGCTGATCGGATTCTGCTATTATTATAATTATATTCCGTCTTTTCTTGCAACGTTTGACTCTGGACGGCTTTGAAGATAGAAATTCGAAGGAAAGTTCACATAATTGGGAAATATTGATTAAAAAACCGAGAAATGTTTGATTTTGGTCCAGAAGAAATAATTTAAAATGCCTCGTAAATAAACCTGAATTTGACCTCTAGTGTAAGTGCACCAGATTTCCATTTTTCTAAAATCTCCCTTATACCTGAGAAAAATAAATAACTGTGCAAAACATGGCGATAAATGTGATAATCCTACCTCAAGACTGGAGAAAGAAAATGCAAATGAAGCTGATATCTAGTAAGTAATTACGATAAGAGGAGATATATTTAATCACCGCCTGTTCAGAGGTTAATTAAGATAAGTGAGTTTGAAATGAGAGTAAAATAAGAAGCACAAGGAGATAGAGGGTGAAAAATGAGTTACGGTTAAGATAACAGAGCATGTGATGATGCTAAGTCCAAGGACTAGATCCTTTGGTTAACTTTTAAACTCATAACTGTTTCGAGGAATAATGAATATTAAATGACCTTCTCTTCCACTTTCCTGCAGTCTAGATCGGGTTAAAGAATCAATGGTAAAGTGAGAACCAAATCTTCTGTTTCATCCCGGTATCTCCGTATAGACTGAAACAAGCAAAAATGTTCATAATTTCGTATTTGGTGGCTTCTTCCAAACTCCATATTCATCTTCCAGCTTGCAAATAACAGGTATTGCCAATATATCCAAAGGGTTCCTTTTCACTACGCTCGGAAGCTAGTAAACAATTACCAGTCACTTATTCTGGAAGAGGGGAATCCAATAATAGACTCAGAGGAGAGAGAGAGAGAGAGAGAGAGAGAGAGAGAGAGAGAGAGAGAGAGAGAGAGAGAGAGCTTTTTCACCAGAAAGTTGAATACACAAAAGAACAGAATACAACCATTTTCCTATCACGATATGCAAACCGATCTCCTGGACACCCGAGTACAATGCATGAAGCACAATGCAATTTGTTCTGATATACAAATTTAATAAGAGGACCTCTGAATGAGAAAATTCTCTTTTTATCAAGCAGAAAACCACTACAAAAGAAGCAGGTCTTTTTGCGAAGACGTCGTTTATCGACCTGTCATGAAATGTATTTCCGACTAGGTAGTAATAATGGTCCTTAGGCAGACGTTTTTAGATTCCCAAGGTACTCACCCATAGAAATTTGTCAGCGGGGATATTTGAATTCATTCTGGGAAATATATTCCATTTTTTCCCTTTTGATTTTTATATTAGAGAAAGTGCAAGCCCATCAGAGGGTAGCTCCTGAATTGGCCGAGGGTAGACATCCAAATTCACCGTTGTATGTGACTAAAATAAAAACAAAAAGAGAGAGTTGTCAAAAGTCAGCTTCGGTTTGGGTGAAAAGTATCGACCTAGTTACCTGTCTAAGACGTAAAATAGTACTGGTTTACGAGAATGGACGAAAAGATGGAATGGCTAACAGCAAAGTCGAGTGAGGTAGTCTTGAAAGTACATAAACAAATTTAGATTATAGAAATGGAGTTTATAGAAAACTTAATTTTCCATTCTTGACTTCCGCTTGACACTTCTCTGAATCTAATCCTTAATTCTGTCCAATAAAAGTTAACATATGAAATAATAACATATACAAACAAGCATAAGGACTGTTCCAATTCGGTATTTTGAAAGGGATGCTTGGGCTGTATTCAGGAAAGCCCCGTGATAAACTGATGCTATTCTTCAGCCACGTTCATAACACGCAGGTCTAAATTCCCTCCAACGTATTTCATGTATGTACATTACGTATGTTGCTCGCTTGGTAAATTATTCTATTCGTCTGTGCTGCCAGCGAAGAATAATTCATTTTGTTTATGGATTTCATTGTGTGTATAGTTATTCAATCTGTAAGTCTCGGAAGCCATCATTTCAGACACGGGTCAGGGATTCTGTTGTTTTTAGTTACGGTATGCGTTTACGTTTATATTATCTAGTTGTATACTGTGTCTGTACCTCTGCCCCTGAACACATCCCGTGAAAAGGCGATCCGAAGCAAGTAAAACCTCAACTCATTTTTCTCTTCTGTGAAAAGGCATATCGATGTCAATCGATTTGCCTAGGTTAGCTTATTCTTCTGTATTCTTCTCTTACTTAAAAGTTATGTTGCTTCTACTAAGGAAAAGGAAGTTGGAGAGCTCTAGTTCAAGTTCAGAATTCAGTATGGTGACCGGTAGTGTCTTGGACTATCAAAACTCCCATTATGTTTGATCACCTTCAGTAGCAAGATATATCGGGTAACTGAAGAACTGGATCACTGTAGCTTCAATCGTGACGGGCTCTGAATTCTCTTCTGTAAGACAAAAGCGCACACAACAGAACCTTTTCTCTCGAAGGGAATCAAGTAGCCTTTGACTATTTAATTTTCCATTAGGTAGCAGATATTACCCTAGCAAGGGAGACGTTCGAGTTATATACCTGGAGGTAGTTACAAACAAAGGAAGTTGCAATCGAATAAAATTAATCCCCATACCCAAGAACCTTGCAAAAACGCCAACAGTCTGATATGAGAGAGAGAGAGAGAGAGAGAGAGAGAGAGAGAGAGAGAGAGAGAGAGAGAGAGAGAGAGAGAGAGAGGTCATCATTTAAAAATAGACATAAAATAAAATTTTTGTTTTAATGTCATGTCTCTTTAGGTATAGCGAAAATAAATGACTTCAAATATATGTATTTAGAGGGACGGCATGTTTCGTATTCAGCCGGAGAACCTGTTCAGATAATGAACATCTACAGCAAACTAATAGCAGCCCCTAATTACAGACTAACGTAGCAAGACCTTCCTCTTAATGTTAGAAGTGGGGTTTGAAATCAAAAGCATCAACGCGAGGTCTCATGTAGCATTATACATGGAGAGGTGCGCACCAGGCTGCCATAATGTTGAGTGGGAGGAAAAGAGGTAACATTCGCTTAGAAAAAATCATCACAATGAGTTTTGTAACAGTATCTCAGTGCTCGGGAACAGAAGATATGAAGGCAACGAGTGTACGATGTGTACAGCTGAATTACGGGCAATCATTCTTCTCCTTATAGCCTCCTGCTGCTAAGTAATCATATACATATACACTTATCACCACAGTGTCTGAGTCAGATGCTTTAATTAAAACTCTTGAACATCCCACGTGGATACAGGCTGCCATAGACATGAATAAAGAGCTTTCAGCTTCTTCTTGTGTGGATGATTCCAAATTCACGATATCGTCATCCTTGTCCTTTTCTTTAAGACTTGTATTTCTGTTCCTCACTATTCTAACCTCTTGCATATTTTCAAACCCACCAGTTAAGACTACAGTTACACCATCTGGAATGATATGGACCAGATTTGACCACTGTTACTTGCGAGAATGCTATCCCAATTTCTTATGACATGGCTGCTACTGATCCATTTGTGAATGTCCTCGTCTATACCAACATCCACTGGCATCTTTCAAACTGATTCCACTTTCCATGTTCCCATCATACCTATATGCTACCATGTGTATTTCACTATAACTTGTTCTTCTTACAACAGCACTAAGGATACGGCAGGCATATGTATCTCCTTGCTCATTGTTGAATGGCTTATATGAGTGTACCAGGGCCATAACATCCACCACAATGCCAGACTTGCTCTTCCATTCTGCTCTATCTGGAGGCCTCTCAGTCAGATTGAACTTTTATTTCAACATTCCTAAAAGTGATAATTTATTCCCTGTTCTTTGTACAATCCTATCACATGATGAGTTCATTGGGGCAACAGATGGGGGGTAGTTGTGCAATTCATGGTTCAAAACTTCCTTCAGTTCCACAGAGTGGCCATCTCTTTCTAGTTCCATCACCATTCGTTTCAAGTACACTGTCTTATTTAAAAGTTCATTTACCTTCATCTTTTGTATTATTGGCTTTTTGCACGATGTTGTAGCTTTGAATGTGTGAAGATCAGGTTTCTTAACTTTACCAGTACTCATAAACTCAGCTAATGATTTTTTCCATGTTTTTTTTTAACTCAAGCAAATCATCACTGATTTGTTCTGTTGCCACACTGCCATCAGCTACGGAGACAAGATGCTTTTTGCCATATACAAATGGGTTGATATTCTGGCCACTCTCAATGGCTGATATAATGTGATCACGTGAGTTACATTGTCTTTTCTTTGTTGCACTGCTGCTTTCATAATGAAACTCATCTTGGGTATGCATATGTGCCATCGCCCTTATTGAAGTTGATATTGCAGCTGAAAATGGTAGTCCTAAACCACCTGATGTGTGCATTCTTGTTCATTGTTATTTCCTTTAATCTTACTTGACCAGACCTACCTTTTGCATCACAGTTCTGTGAACACTCCAGTGACATATCTGTCCAGATTGCATTAAATTCTCCAGAAGATCGCTTCACAGTAAAATATCCACGTTCAAATACCTCATAAAGCCTCAGTTTGAAGATTGCCCATTTCATGCAGATAACACATTACGAACTGCTTTAATGTATTTGGTATGATCAGCAGTTCCTGCCATTCACCACTCCTCTCTCCATGAATGTATGACAGTAGGATTTCTATTATATGTAAGTAGTTACACCAAAACTAGTAAGTCTTGATGTAATACTTTTACAAGATTCAAACTGGTCCATAAAATTTTCAATGTGGTGGAAGTTTTTGAAGCTTGTGCACTGTTTGCATTATGGGAGTACCCTCTTTAAGTTCCCTGCTCAGTGAGGACATTAATTCAGACATTTCTGCCATTGCATCTACACTGATTCCTTCTTGAATCACCCAATGTTCAAATGCATCAAACCTAAGGGCTTCCAGCACCTCATACACAAGCACGTGGGCGTTAATTGGTTGATAGTAACCTTTAACAGAGAGGAATTTTTCAGCTGTGCCATCTTTCAGTACATTGCTGAAGACAAACAGTTCTTTCAAACCTGAACCATACATAAGTTTTCCATTTGCTCCTAGATAGTTTGTTAAAATATGTTAAAATATGGAAGGCCCTAGCCAAAGAATCAGGATTTCATATACATCTGGTGCATTATTGCGGAGTGTGTAAATAATCTCTTCACTGCTTCTGCTACAGCTGTTGGGTGAGATGGTGAATTGGGTATGTAGGGGCAGTACCCAATTGCTGTAATTGGAATGTGTTTATGATTCAGCATAGCATGTAACACTTTCCATCCAGGGCAATTAACTTCTACCTCAAGAAGTTTACTAGGACAAAGTCGGAGTAACTTCCAGCACAGATTAATACTTGGGGTATCTGATTGTGAGCCCTGCAAGAATTCCAGTATCATGCTGTTGGCCTTTTCTGGGAACAGCTCACGCTTCAACTTCTTTACAGAATGGACTGTGTTTATTGACATTATGGAAGTGTCATAATACTCTCTAAGTATGGTACGCTTTTGTCTTATATCCACAGGTACCTTGCCAAATGCATGGCCCTCCAGCAACCCTGGCTGGTACATAACCATGCTTGTTATATGCATACTAGAGCCATCAAATGTACATTCAGAGAAATCTAATTATCAATTGCAAAGTAAGTGAACTTACCTGAAACTATATTTGCAGGAATAAATATATTCTCCAGTTCCTAAGACCCTTTGGAGCTCACTGTAACTAATACACAATCCTAACCGACTAAGCATCATTATGATATCATTGCTCCTAGTGTTATGATACACATAACACAGCTAAAACAACATGCTTGGGTGTATGCAAACTAGTTACGGCAAACACAATGTCTTGTGAGATGTTCAAAACACTTTCATGAATTTCTACCTACATTATCTGGAATTGCATCAGAAAGCAGATGTGTAACTAAATTGCAAAGACTAGTTGGAGTTATGGCCAATGATTGGGTCATATGAGACTTCATAGGAATCTAATCAACTCTTTTTGTACTGTGTTTTCATATCCCTTACATCCGATTTAATTTTTAGTTATGAGAGATGATGGTATTATTTAAAGGCATACTGTACTATTTATATTGCTTTGTGTAAGTTGGTGCTACATGAATATTTTTGAGGTTGGGCCAAGTTTTATGTAAATATCAAACTTTACCAATAGTTGAGTAAATGTGTTTTTTTATGTATATAATTTCCAGTAAATTTGGCAAATATGGGTAGATATTCCTTATCTTAGCTATGATATTTGATGAATTGCAGCTTGACTATTTAACCAAGATGAAGGAATTTTTCGGTAAATTTTCCCAAAATCATCATTTGTTTCATTTAAAAAATGATCCAAAGACCTATAGGTGTAATATTTTGATATATAATTTCCATCTTTATTGTGTCAAGGTAATTTTACCAGAATATTACGTGATTATATAAACAAAAAGTCATATGGCATAACATTTAATGAAAGTGGCCAACGCGAATAAGATAGATTAAATCTAGAGAGCTATTTATGGCAATATTTAGGTGTTCGAAAGGCCAGATTTTTAAGAGCCGTCCCGATTATGGTGTGCTATATATTAATATATCTTATAAATGCATCAACACGTAAGGGGCTCACCGTGTAGGGTAACTCCCTTATTTTAACAGATAAGAGGCATTTGGCTCCTAGACTAATAAAGATTCTTATGCTATGGTCGTATAACTGACTAGAATTAAGATAGGAATTTACATCTATGAAGGCTGCAGGGTACATGAAACCTGGATATCCTACATCCACGGATACAGCACGCTTGACAGCGTTTACAAAAAAATTATTCCTTAGAGCTGGGCCGAGAATGAAGACTGTAAGGGTGACGTGTCATCAAATGACATATAAAAGACTGAAGTCGGTTACGAAATACCAGCTAAATGAGTGGAATGATGCGATTGACCACAAATCCAACATCTGGTAGGATATTCTACGCAAAGATTCTTGGCACCTTATTTCCTATGAGAGCAATAAATTTCTCAGTAGCATTCTTGTTTGAAAACTTATAAATTTAACAATAATGGTTACGAAAAAAATATCTATCGCCAATTTTAAGATTTTCTAATCCTTTGTTGTTTGTATGCTTTTAGTTTAAATTCGGTATATTGATCATTCATTTGGATGACAAAGTTTGACTTTAAAACGTCTGCCATTTTACAGTAGTTTTAAAGTCATGGCAACGTCTGCTTCTCTCCGATACTGACTGATATATTCATCGGCTGAAACCTTGCTGACTGGAAGCCCACACCTTTCATTCAAAAGTAACGTCGCGATGTGTCTTTTCAAAGCTTTGTTGGAAATTCAAATTCAATGAAGAATGATCTGGGAGGAATACTTTTGTTGGATACGTTAAAAAATATAAAAAAACCCGGCCGCCGATGAATCAGTCACTTATATAATTAGTTCATTGCTACCACGATGAATAACCTGAAAAGAATTTCCCGATTTTTGTACAACAATCTGCAGTCAGTCTTTCTAGAACAACTATCACAAACTTGAAAAATGCCAGAAGTGACACACGAACTTGACGACCTAATTAAACGACAAAGAGAAATGATACTGAAATCTCAAAGCAGACCAGGAGCACCATCCTAAAATGGGAGGGTATATATCTGACCCCAAAAACAATGGATGTCGCTGATGAAATCAATCCTCGATGCTTTGATGACGATGAAAAATTCTCTTTCACAATGAAGCGCGACTGATTATTCTCAAAGGGGGGTTCCGATCTGACGTTGCCTCGTTCCACTAAAAATGCCAGTTATACGTTTTTCTCGCTATTGATGCCAACAACCCTTGACATTACGCTGTGCGGTAGAATCCAAGAAAAAGATCATATTTATGGTGAAAGACGACGACTTCGTCGATTCATATCTGTGATTTTGTAGACCAAAGGAAAAGAATACACCAGGAGGAAGGTTAAGGGGTGGGGAGGCCCCAGAGGGAAAAGGTGGGGGAGGTTGTTGTGACAGAGCGAGTTACCAGGCTGGTAAATGTTGGACACCAGTCTGCAGAAATGGGCTGGAAGAGAGAAACAAACCAAGGGCAAATTAAGAACAGTTTTATTGTATAGCAATTCGCATCATATACACCAACAAATATACAAGCTGTATCTAAAGCGATGTAAAACCCAAGACAACTTTATAAAACAAAATATCTTTAGCATCAAATATATATAAATACACACACACACAGACACACACACACACACACACACACACACACATATATATATATATATATATATATCTATATATATATATATATATATATATATATATATATAATACTGAAAGTCCCTGCCTTATCAGTCCGAGACTCGCGGACGATTATACGGGAAGGACAAGTTGCGGACCCATTTCAATGAATAATCGTTATGCCCCTGGTAACTTAAGATATGTATTATGTACCTGGTGGTTAGTCAACTATGGTAGGTTCCAGCTATGGTAAAGCAGGGCAAAGGGGTAAAAACCTCTTCTCCCTTTCCAGTATAAGAAAGACTTGCTGAAAATTGGAAGATAACACCCTTTGGAACTGTATGGCAAAAAAAAAAAAAAAAAAATAAAATAAAATAAAATAAAATAAAATAAAATAAAATAATAAATAAATAAAAGAATAATTCGACTGCAATTACATGTGTTCTCTTTGTCTGTCTGTCTCTTTTCCAATAATGGTTCTATGATAAGCAGAGTTCAGTAATCAAAATGCCATTGAATGCCTTCGCTCTCTCTCTCTCGTCTCTCCTCGCTCTCTCTTCTCCTTCCGATCTCATCGATATCTCTCCTCTCCATCACTCTCTCTCTCTCTCTCTCTCTCTCTCTCTCTTTGAAAGGGGCCCTCGAAGCAATTACTCAGGTATTTCCAAACGAACACCCAAAATGCCGTCTCATCAGTAAAAATTTTCCGAGAATTTAGATTCGAAAAAAACTAAATGGAAGTCTTATGAGTTGTCAAGATGGAGCGTTTGAAGTTTAATTTTGACCAGGACTCAGCATCCATATTTGCATCTCTCCGCCGGTTTTGTGGATGTGAATATCACCAACTATTTAGCTGAAGACTTTGATGGATATTGCATGCTTAGCTGTATGATGTCGGTCATAATATATAATAATAAGTAACTAATAAGACCTCAATAATAAGAATAATAATAAAATTAATAATAATAATCATAATAATAATAATAATAATAATAATAATAATAATGGCTGTTTCTACGGCATTCAATTTGTATAGAGTCCTCAATTTTCGTCTTCAAATCTTCTCGTCAGCGTGTCGTTGGTATATATAAAGGTTTTCTGTTGTCTTAGTTTTATGTCGTCTGATGTTTCGACACGCGCTCTGGCGGCCATCTCTTAAGAGTTACCAAAAAAAAAAAAAAAAATGAAATGAGATACATGTTACGCTGGTATATATAGCAGGTGTGTGGTTTACAGTCGGCAGGTCGGCTAGTGGACTAAATTTTGATTGCTCGTGCGGTCCATGATGACGTAATCGGTCCCGTAAGGCGTTTCTAGGCTTAGTCTGAGTCGTTGACTGGGGTCCCCCCCCCCTACCAGGGTGTACGTAGGTAGGTATGATAGACAGCTCTGGTAACATGACTACATCCCCTTCTTGAAGTTGACAGGAGAGACGCTCGGAGAGCTCGGTAGTAGTTATCCCGATAAATGAGTGATAGCATCCTCCACCTCGCAAGTAAATTCGTAAATGACGCTACTATTCGTAGACGTTTCTGGAGGAGCCGGGTTGCTCTTTAGCAGTGGCTGGCTAGTTTTCGCATTCTTATTTTTAACCTTAAGATTCCTCTTTTCCCCTTTTACAGTACAAAAGACATTTTCATTTATCATTTTTCTCTGCGCTTCTCGTCCTCTAGGTATTTTTGACTCACATGGAAGACAGGTCCCTTACACCCAAGGCTGTTTGCCTATAGGGAAGGAATTGGCACTCATGAGTGCCTCACAGATGTCTCATGTGCCATAAATGGCAGACGCTCCATAATGGTCTTTCTAGACCTAGAAAAGGCATATAAGTTCGCTAATGCAGAAAGCATCCTCTCCTCTCCTTTCCGAAAGAGGATCAAAGGCAACATACTTGCATGAACAAAAAGCTATATGCAAGGCAAAGAAGCCAGGGTAGTGTTCCAAGACAAATGTCAGAGTAATACCCTCTTGGGACTCAAGATCAACATACGACAAAAGCCATGGCAATAAAGCATGGTCAAAAACCATCCAACCCTCTACTGAAGGGAGACACCATAGACTGGGTGGGCAGCTACAAACACCTAGGAGTCTGCATTGCAAACACACATCTCGTCACAAAGAGATACATCTCCTCCAGATCAAATCAACAATCAAACTTAACACTCTTAAGAGGATCACAACTCTGCAAGAAAGAGCCACATACCATCTGCTTAGAAAGTTCTACATGCAAACCGTCAGGGTGCAAGTAGAATATGCAGCACCAGTTCTGAGACTGGAGGTCATCCACAACAATGCCATGAGATAAATGCTGGGGGGCCCAATGTGAACAGGAATATGTAGCCTGATGGCAGAAACGCAGCTACAATCTCTCACCTACAGGATATGCCAAAGAAATGCTGCCATACAATAAAAATCTATCAGAAGCGACAGAGATGGACCGCTAAAGGATGAAATGCATGCGTGCATAAACCTGCACGAGGAGCCAAACCCTCCTAAAACACAAGCTGGCAGTATACTCCAGATCCTGTGACAACTAGATATGCAAAATGCAGTGAAAGACATGACAAGGATGTCCCACCTCAGGGATACCAAGAACCAGCTCCCTGGGTTGAACACCCAGTTTGGTATAATTTTACAATCCTACCGGAAAGAAAAGTACTGTTCACAGCATCATGAAAACACATATTACAAGGATGGATTAGTTGATCCACAAGCACCGGCAATGGCAGGGGCAATAGTCGCCCAAAACTCTAAAGGACGCTGGCGGCTGTCCAACAATGCTTCCATGCTACAACCCGAACTAATGGCAATTCTCAAAGCCTTAGAAGATTCTATCCGGAAAGAAGGGCACACAGTAATACATGACGCTACATTAAGTTAAACCGGAACTAATAACATTCAAGTTTTTGACATTAGTCTGAGGCTCAGTTCCCTTTTATCATCAATGAGTGGTTCCCCCGTTTACTGATGGTGTCGCTTCACACATCATAAAATATATAAATTCCAAATACAGAATGAAGAATCTAGAGAATTTAATGATTTCCTCCTATTAGGAAACATTTACACCCTCTAATTCAAATCCCTGAGCAAATTACTAATCAGCGGCAAGAATATCCAAAACCGAGGATATAGCCAGGATATTGAAATTCATTTATCAAATATTAGACTTTTGGCGACATTCAGATGTGAAGACCACATAATCTATTCTCAGGCGATTTGACGCAAAGGAAATCTCGAACTGGCCGTCCCATCAAAGCACGTATAAAAGATCGCAAACCAGAACTGCAATATTTGAAAGAAATCGGACAAAGAACTCATTTGTTGTAATAGTAATCAATCGCAAAGACAATAAAAAAGTGACTGTATTAAAAATGAGTAATGACCACAAAAAGGTAAGAAAAAGAGATTGTGTCAAAAGCATGAAGTTAAAAATAACCGCTTAAGTTCAATGTCAGAAATAACTGATAACTTTTATTACTGCCAGCTGCATATACTACAAAGGTCAGCGCTGAAAGCAAAAACCTAGAAAAAAGAATTAAAAGATAGCAATTCATAAATAAATAGATAAATCAATTATTAAAGAGTTAAATAAATAATCCAACAAATAAAGAAGAGAAATAAAAAAATAAACTGTTTGCAAACAATGTTTCCTACTGTGGACTTGGAGAGAAATGGATTTCCAAGGCGCAAATGATTGAGCAACTTTCATGCATGATCAGCCAGCCACTAACCCAAGATGAATTTCTTTGAGTTTGTGTTTCCTATTCTGCTAATAAAGAATTTTAACTTACAAAGTTATTCAATTGAGAGAAAAAAAGGAAATCTTGCCTGCGTGCTGAGTTGGAACTGGCCAGCCAAAAATAACAGTTTGAACCCAGATATTGACGAGAAAATACCAGCATATGACAGGAATATGTGGTGAGAACTGTCCTACGCCTGACATCTAAGCAAGAAGGAATAAGGCGTTTGAATCTTGTAGGTAATGAAGTCTGTCTATCGCTGCCACCAGAGACCCTACTGCAGCAGTACAGTGTCAGACTGAAAGAGACACACTGAAGCTCAAACAGAAGAAAACGGAGCAGAAGGCTACCACCTTCCAAGCTCTAACTAATGCTTCGGCTGCCCTTGAGTATAACAAATAATGCCTCAGTAGGGTGGGAGTCAACTAAAATCCTTATTTCAAACTATGGGACAAGATCTGAAAAGCTATAATGTGCCAAAAGACACATCAGCCTTGCTCCTAGGTAAGCACAACCAGAAGGAAACCTGATGCTTTCAAGAGTTGCCTTGGAATGCAAAACTTCTAAGGTAGTTTCTAATTCTTTCTTTGCCAAAAAGAACATTGTACTTCATTCTTGTGGGAGCCACTGTCTGAATTTCATTAATGAGAGTTTTCCAGGTTTAATGCTTGGCATACATATTGCTCTACTGTGTTTAATATCTCTTAATATCATCTCTAGGGTCAATATGACGAATGAAGCTGCTCTCTTCATTTCACTGACGATTTTTTCCTTTTAACTCTGAGACAGATGAACCGTAAAACACTGGGCACAGGGAAAGGTCTCTTCGATCTACCTTACGAGAGAGAGAGAGAGAGAGAGAGAGAGAGAGAGAGAGAGAGAGAGAGAGAATATATATAAAGTAGATGGGTCGAATACTAAGCCCTCCTCGGATCCAAATCTTAATGGAACCCCTCTAATTACAGTCTCCCTTTTTCGTCTTGAAATCTCGGCATCTTTCAAAAAGCTTAGTTATTTTTCAATCAGTATCGACTCTTGACAAACTTTTATCTACTGACGTTCTCTCTAAGAAGTGAACGAAACGGCTAACCAGATATATACATGATGAAGAGCTATAGAGAGAGAGAGAGAGAGAGAGAGAGAAGAGAGAGAGAGAGAGAGCCCCGTAATACTCATTTCCTATGATGTCTGGACGTCCCGAGTGCACAGACTATGCTCGTTTTCGCTGGCCGCAGGCTAGAAACTTTGTGGATGGGAAATCGTTCTTCATTTATTCCCTAACTGGAACCAAGGTTTTCAGAGCAGAGAACTAATCTAAAACATTTCATGGAAGAGGAAAATTTTCCTTGTAATGTACAATTTTTATTACTCCGTATATGGACCTGAATCATGTATCGCAATAAATTATATGCTCTTGATCTCAGAATATTAGGATTCAGATAGGAGGCTAGAGCTGTAAATGATACCATGAGAGAAATTACGGAAGATCGATATGAAGATGAATCAATGATAATAAGGAAAAAAAGGAGATAGAGATGGTTAAGAGATGTCTGTTGCACAATCCATGAGTGAATATTGGGTGATAGTGTCATCTGGGCTCCTGTGGGCACCACAAAAGTTGGAAGACGTCGATATATTTACATGAGACCTAAGGGAAGTGAGGCTAGAGATGAATGGAGAATCGTGGAAGAGAAATCACAGGAAAGGCATATTTATGAGACCAAGAACAAATATATTTTTATAGATTCAAATGCTAAACAATCAACTCACTTTCATGACTCCACTTTTTTGTTTCCCTTTCCATTCAACGTCTGCAGTTCAAATTTCAACCTCTGAATGAAGGTCAAAATATAGAAAAAAAAAAAACTTATTAAAACAAAATTGATAGGGTCCTAGATGAAAGGAACGAGGCCCAACCACCTCTGTTACCTGATATCAATCCCTTGCGTACCCCCAAAGGTCCTCCATTCAATACCCCTTGAAAACGAACTCTGACTGTCTGTCTGTCATCATGATCCCTAATTTTTTTAGATATGCATTTGTCAAAATATGGTTAATTTTCAGTGGAGAAAATGTACCATTTCCACCAGTGTTTAAAATTACAGTACATATTCATTTCTCGTTTGTAAATCTAATTCATACGTGCTGTCACGTAAAAGCTAAATCTCTTGAAAGTTCATGACAGCTAATCTTGTGGGACAAGGGTGAAAGTATTTGCAAGAATTAGTTCAGGCAAGAGTTTTAGGAAAAATTCAGTGGCTGGCTTGCATTGTTTGGTTTCTTTGAACTGTGAAATCCTTATCCTGGTTAATGGTTGCATTGCCCTAACTGTATTTTTGGAAAATAATACAGGAAAGGCACTACATCCTTGTTTGAAGTCTGCATTTCTGGGAATTAATATCAGATTTCCTTGGGGGCGATATATTCACCACAGCTACTATTACCACATTTAACGTCACATTTTATGAAAAAATCGGAAGTCGTTTACTCCTTCTACATACTTACTGTTCTAATTTTATTATGGATTAGTTATTTGTGGATGAAATACCTTCAAAATTAGCTAATCGCCTGCTGTCGTCTAGGGGTTTAATTTGATGATCCGTTGTGTGTATATAACCTGCAGCCCTCGTCATTGCATTACTTTTTTTAATAATAATATTTATCGCATAATTTGTCTAATTTGTAAGGACACCCCAAATTCTAAGCTAAATTTGGTTGAGAAATAAGTAATTATTCTCATCCAATACGGTATGCATGCGCATAAAAGATGGCATGATATTAATTTCGTATTTTGCCCCACAATCATTCCATCAATGTAATCGAAACCCAGTATTAAAAAAAAAATAATTTAACACAAGAAAAACCAGTGAATAATCAATATATATAAATATAACCACACACACACACACACATATAAATATATATATATATATATATATATCTATATATATATATATATATAATATATATATATAATATGTATTATATATATATATATTATTCAAAATTCCACCTCGATTCCTCCCAGGAATGTAATTACACTGAAAATTTAGGCCTTGGACTGGAGGACGAGGGGTTTAAAAAAAAATAATAATAATAAATAAATAAACTTCTCAGGCATAAGGCCGATTTTACTAAGGAGGGAGGAATTTACATAAAAGCTGGACTCTAATTTTAAAAGAACTATATTTACATGAATTTACAGAGGTCCAGGAACACAAGGGGCAGGGGGGCGGCCGCTTTTCAATCCACTTGAACACGTGGTGGGAGCAGTTCAGCCACGACGTCTAGGAAATTGCGCAACGGATCAAGATTGTAAGCTTCAAGGATTTCCAGTTCCTACCACAGCCAGGCACAGCGTTTGTCTGCAAATAGAGGACACAGGCATAAGGCAGGGGGGCACACAAGGGCGAACGTTACTCACTACTTTCTTTCAATCAGAAGGCCACTCATGGGTGAATGAAATGACTGGGAAATTTACACAGCAGAAACTATTTTGTGGCTTAAATTCACTAGGGGGATGTTACTAGTATCACAGGGGAGTAATTACAGAATTGAGCCAAGATGGCAGGGGGAATGAAAACTGCATAAGTCGCCTTGGAAAAGGGAAATGAAATACAGACAAAGGTAAAACAATTCCCTGGTTGAAAAGGAACTTCCTTAAAGTACCTTATGGATGAGGCTGGTCATCTTCTCCTTGATGTCTCGGCACTATGGACTTTAAGATATACTTGGGGCTTCCCAAAGCATGGGAAAGCCAGGCCCAGGAGGTGGGGGGGCCGGCAGCGGCGTCTGGTAAGGAGCAAGGCTCTGACCTGGCCTAGGTCTGGTGTTCTTCTGAGGATGGGCTGCTGCTTTCCAGGCCTTTTAAAGTGAGAAAAAGGGAGAATGGAGAGAATGGGTTCTTTCCGAGTGGAAGGGGCAACTTGTATATAACATAGATGCATTAAACTTGGGTACAAGGCTATTTCTTTCCTTGGTTCTAGCTTGAAATCTTCAAGCTTGAAATCTTTCAACTCTGGACGGGTTGGAATGGACAAAACAAGCTAGAAACAAGGACCAATTGCAATATAGGTTACTGAGCCTTCCATTCTCCCTTGAGTGGACTTATAATATAAGCAATATTCAAACTCTGCCAATTATAATATTCATGAAGTCTTACTCGACAAGCAGAGAATTAAGCAAAATGAAGTGTGACTTGACTAAAGATTAACTTGCTATATTCCAAAAAGAATACTGTTAAAATATAATGTCACGCTGAGGACAACAATGAATAGTAAATAATTGGTCATACATGGACTTAATCTACAGGTAAATTACATCTTACAGAATACTACTATCTCAATTGTTCAAGGCAACACATACTATCTGTTTACCCTGAAGGAGTGATATGATGTGTTCAGGTGGGTTAATGGCCCTACGGTTTCGTTACGTAACTTTGTCTTGTAACAAAACGACACCTAACAGTATTAATTACATCAGCGCTAACATAAGTGCACTAACAAGGGGAAAATTAATGGAGTAATTCTTCGTAGAGATCAAATAAGATAAAACACACACACAAAGAAGAAAAAAATGTAAATTTCACCAAAAAAATGGCAATTTCACAAAATATAAAGACTAGGGAATAACACTAAATCAAAAAGCTAATCAACCAATGTATAAACGAGCCAGGCTTCGAAATTATCTCTAAGCTATAGCAACATATGCTGGCTAAAATTTTCCCAAGTTAAATGGAATTCTAAGTGCCTAGAATAGGGCATGGTGCCAGTTGTGGCACTTTTGCGACAGAAGTTCATAAAGAAGTACTAATTTATACGAGGCCAGGGTAGCTGACAGTTTGGCTCTGCCTAAGCAGAGCATACAATATACAATAAATGCCTCAAGGCAGTAAATATGAAGAAAGGAAACCAAGGAAGATAAGATACAGACGATACAAAAGGAAAAGGAGAAAGTTACCAAAGGGTCAGAAAGAAGTAGAAGTAGCAGAGTCTGGCACTCTCTTCTGGATGGAGAGGGTCAGAATTCTCTATAAGAGGGTGGCACTGTGCCAGGCACTAGTGCAGAGAGGGTACTGGCTCTCGTAAGGTTTTGGAAAACCTCGACGCCCTTTTCCCTTCTTCCTTCGACCTCTCCGAGATCAGTTTGACGATGCCATGGGGGGCCTTGGAGGATCCAAGCCCTTTGAAGATTCCGAAGGGGCATCTGCTCCAGCTGCTGCGACAACTGGGGCCTTGGCACCGTCCCCGTGACTAATGCTGCATGGCTCAGTTCCCTGAGTTCTTCGGCCAAATAGGATTCGGCAGTCATTACTCCGGGACCGGTTAGCTGCTGACGGAGGGGGATTGGATGAGGTAATGGTATTCGGGATGGGCTTACCCGTGGTGAGGACCAACTCTGGGGCGGCCTGTGAGGCCGCACCATTGGTGGAGTGTCCACTATGGTCATGGGTGTCCTGGAGGATTCATATTGGAATTGGCACTTCCTTGACTGCTGGCATGGGTAGTCAGGCCAAGCCAGCGGAGGGAGAGCAACCGGGACTTAGAGCTCCAGGAGGAAGGCTCGAGTCTGGCCTTGGCACTAGCACTAAGGTTCTTCTTGACTCAGTGGAAGGACTTGAACGTGGCTAAACATCCATGAGAGATGGAGCCTGGCACTGCCTGGCACCCTCAAGTGGCACTGACTGTGCAGAGGTAGTCCTTAGAGGCCCATGGAACGGGTCTGGAGCTATGTGATGGCGGGGGCCCTGATACGGTATAAAGTTAGGAGGAGACTTAAAATCTTGTCCTAGCAGGACATCATAACCTCCTGGTATATAGGTTGCTACTGCCATGGGACATATTTTCGAACTGAGAGGTCATGTGACTCTCAACCGGACAGTAGGTAGGAACATCTTGACATGATTGAGGCTCTCTATCGTTATGAACTGGAGCCTATCAACCTTAGCTCCGTTGGTAATTTTATCCTCTCGGATGATGGAGACTTGCGCACCAGTGTCGTCGAAAGCTCGGACCTGGTGGGCAGGATAGCAACCTCTTGGAGGTGCAACAAATATGGGGCCCTGAGCAGGGGGGCCTAGAGTGGATGGATTCGTTACGGCCATAGCAATGGCAGAAACAGGAGAATTTTTTTGGGCATTCCACCCAGGCAGCAGTTTGCCCATGCACTCTGCATGTGTCACAGAAACTCTTGCTAAAATCAGGCCTGGGCCTGTTGTTTCTGTTCCAATGGCCTTTGTTTTTATTATCATTGGGTAGTCCATTTGGAGGAGTGGCAGCAGCTTGCTGAGGAGGATCCACCTTTGAGAGGCACTGCTCCATGGTGTGACCTGGTTTGTTGCAATGCCCACACACACGTTTCCAAGGAAGGTTACTGGGGCGCTGGGTAGGCTGAGAGGTGGCAACAGGGGTGAGGGGGAGAGCAGGACGTATTTTCTTTTTTAAGGAACTCTGCAATGGATGGTGGGTGTCATAGGCGTCTGCCCATTTACAGCACTCCGAGAGAGTCGTAGGAGCCTTGTCCACCAAGTGGGTGGCAAGATCAAGGGGGACGTAGGCAAGAAAGTCCTCTAATTGAAAGAGTTCTAAGACCTCCTCAACAGATGTTGTGTTGGAGGCCTTCATCCACCTATGGAGTGCCGGTGTCTTCCTGGCTGCCCATTCTGTCCACATCTGGTTAGCCGCTTTGGGCATAGTCCTCCATTTCTGCCTCCACCGGTCTGGGGTCAATTCGTAAGCCCCGTGGATTGCCTCTCGGACGAGGGCGAGATCTTGTCGCTCATTCAGGGAAAGGGCCTCGAATGCAGTCTGCCCTTTGCCAGCGAGATGCTTGCCAAAGAGGAGGGTCACTTCCTGAGGGGTTGGATTGAAGTTCCTGAACACCTGCTCAACATGATTGAGCCAGGTGTCAGGTTCATTATCGTCCCAAGCCCTAATGAGGCCGCCCATGCTGTGGAGGTGGGAGGGCGCAGGAGACGTGGGACTCGGGGGTGCCAGAGTGGCACTCTGGACTGCCATAGCCAGTTCATGTGCCCTTTCTTTCTCCCTTTCAGCGGCTTGGAATTCTCTTTCAGCCGCTTCTCTTCTTTCTTGCGCTTCTCTTTCAGCCGCTTCTCTTCTTTCTTGCACTTCCCTTTCAGCTGCTTCTCTTCTTTCTTGTGCTTCCCTTTCCTTCTCCCGTTCGGTTGCTCTCTCTTGGGCTGCAATTGATCAGCTTTACGCCCTCCAGCCCCAGGGCTTTTCCGGCTTCTGTGAAAGCCTTAGCCTCCTCCAGTGCTGCGTTACTGGCCATCTCCTCAGCCATAAAACGCTGGTGGACTAGCCGGAGAATAATAGGGGTGGGAAGCAGTTGCAAAACGGCAAATGTCGTCAGAGGTATGCGGAAATGTTAGACGCAGACTTGGCAAGGTGACCGAAAATCCCTGCAAATACAGTTACTACTGGTGCGTAGCACAGTGGAACCCTCTAGCCGTAGAATCTCTGTAATTTACAGTTCGGCGGAGAATTCGACGGCGGTAATGGATTTGGTAATAAATTTTGTAAAATAAAACGAAAGAATCTGGTCACGCAATTCACGGAATCCTCACGTGAAAAGGTAGCAAATGGATGTCGTAAAGGCGGAAATTCAACGCCAATAAGGGTTTTACGGTAAAAGGAAAAAATGAAAATTTCAGTCACGAAATTCATGGAAACTCAACGCAAAACGTGA